>NW_018404360.1:605161-655276 GCF_002113885.1 Mizuhopecten yessoensis
TTGGTAAGTTAGTGCTATCATATTAGTTTTATATCATGTATCTTTGTGCGTGTGCATTTTATGAATATGATTGATTTGATCAACCAGTGCTGAGTATTCCATGGGTACATGTAATTAATTCGTTTTATTTATTTTCATTCCCAGCTTTGGATCTGTTTTTGCATATTTAATAATGTAATCCGTGATCTCTGTCTTTACTGGTTATATTTGTCATAAATTGCTTGCTAAATTTAGTTCTATTTTATGAAATATATACATAAAATACATGTAAATGTATAGTAAACATGTATCAAATTGATTTATGAAATTAATAAAAGCAGGTTTTCAGTTAATGTATTTTGATGTGTTTTTATTAAGTAATAACTGGAATCTTGTATATATTTATTCATAATTCCAGTAAATATTACGAAAATCAGGAAATATATTTCTTAAATATTCCTATAACTAACACAGTATTTCCTATTGGTGAACAGGTAAATACAGGTAAATAATCTACCTGTACTATACCAGAACAGACTATAATGACACCTCTATTGTTTTCCAGTGTTTATATAATTCCTTTGATCAGAAAAAAGTGGGAGAAAGGAGAACAAACCCAATTAAATACATTGTAATAAATAGCAAGGTACAATAAATACATTGTAATATCTAATAAAGTACAATTAAATACATTGTAATATCTAACAAAGTACAATTAAATACATTGTAATATCTAACACAGTACAATAAATACATTGTAATATCTAACAAAGTACAATTAATTACTTTGTAATATCTAGCAAAGCACAATTAAATACATTGCAATATCTAACAAAGTACAATAAATACATTGTAATATCTAACAAAGTACAATTAAATACATTGTAATATCTAACACAGTACAATAAATACATTGTAATATCTAACAAAGTACAATTAATTACTTTGTAATATCTAGCAAAGCACAATTAAATACATTGCAATATCTAACAAAGTACAATAAATACATTGTAATATCTAACAAAGTACAATTAAATACATTGTAATATCTAACACAGTACAATAAATACATTGTAATATCTAACAAAGTACAATTAATTACTTTGTAATATCTAGCAAAGCACAATTAAATACATTGCAATATCTAACAAAGTACAATTAAATACATAGTAATATCTAGCAAAGTAAATTAAATACATAGTAATATCTAGCAAAGTAAATTAAATACGTAGCAAAATCTAGCCAAGTACAATTTAATAACATACATCCTTATAGTACGATAGAATGATGAACGTAATACACACAGGTGATTGTACTTTTAATATGGCACTGTATATGTAGTAGATACAATATGCCAAACATACTACAATGCCCAATATAGCTCATTCGTCCTTGTATGACGTATCGGTGACGCTATGGAACAATACATTGCGAATCCAGATTGGTTTGAACTTAATACAAGAATGGATGTCTATGAAAATCCTTAATCTTACGAACTTAACAATTTTGAGACTGTGGCTATCAAGGTTACGACGAACCCCGGGAATGAAGAAATCCACTGGCAGAGTCTACCACCTTGTATCTTGAAAGATAAACGTAGCACACATGCATACAGGTCACTAAAAAAAATATGTTGATAAAGTAGCATACATTATATAAGTAGGAATCAATGCTATTCCCTTTTATGATACCGTAAAATACATTGACATATTTAGTACTAGAAGTACTTTGATTCGATGACAAATATTATGGTACAGATTATTACATGCACAGTTATATACAACGTTAATTTGTTGTTTAGATAAAGAATCAACCAAAAATAAGTTCACGGATTTCATTCTATATATGAGAAGGCGTATAAGATATCGAAACTAACTAGAGTTACTTTCCTTTGATATGTCAGCAATGTTTTACAGCTAAATTATGCTGAAGCTTTAGACTTGTAACCACACACATTCATATACTGCCGTTTATCTTTACAAATATATTTCACAGGTACTAGCCTCGTCTGTCTATACACCTATAATAGATGTACTTGTACAGAATCTGTGGGTATTTCCTGTTTTCCAGCATGATGACGCTTCACAAAAACATGCCCTCTGGTTACCGTCATGTTCGGGTACCAGGGAGCGGGAGTATTATACATTAAGTGAAACTAACCGTAACAGTTGGATACCATCATATAATTTAAACGAAGGAGTAAGATTTCTTCCACGCGAAGAAGACTAACTATGAAGTTCGTAAACGGCCTTACACCAACTTCCATAAAATATAGACAGATTGGAAACTTGTTGCAATTAAGATCAGACTATCTACAGAGAAACCCATTTTTTTTTATTCTACACCTTCTAAATCTTTGTTGGAATATTTTAACTTATGAAACTCGTGTTATCTCGAAGTTGGACAAGGTAATTCATTTGAACAAACTTGATAGCACTTCATCCCAGCTTCCATCTTATCTATAATCGTTATCCGAGGTACATTTATCTTGGTTATCCAAAAGATGTCGTCAAACGATCTTAATACATTTGACCCATGTGACCTAGGAAATGGATCGAGGCACACTAAGTAGACAAAATCCTAGCATGATGGTGACCATATATAACAATCCTCGGCCAATTGGGTATTTTAAAGTCTTCAAAAAAACACAGATGAAGCAAGACGCACAACGAAAACCGCAACAGGTTCGTTTAGTTTACCATTTGGCTAGTAAAAAGTATGAAAATTGTAGGATAATTTTATCTGAGTTATGTTGTTCTCGTCTTGAAAGGAAATAGAGATGTGGGTATTTAGCTGAGTCTAGGAGACCAATGCTTTGATAAGATTTCCGTGTGGGGCGGATGTCGTCAATGCCGCAGGAGAACTAATACCCTTCCCGAACACATGATCTTATTACCCCTGTACAGTTTCCAGAGACTCCAAGTAAATCTTCCCTCTGTTCATATCCCCCCTATAGTCAAATCGATATATCGGTGTGTTTTAAAGTCATCTGGGACTTCTGATACACCCAGCTTTTCCACGCCTTTTATCAGTTCCTACCGTTGATATGACGTCACCAAATTGTACAAGGGTTTCTTTACACAGTCAATGTAATTTATGATTTTGTGGACTATTTCTGACTAGTCACCTGTGTTATTTTCTAGGTAGGCCTTCAATCACTCTGGGTGCTAGGTTGGATTAGAGACTAGTTTGATAGCCTTTAAGATAAGGATTAAGATGAGAATTGTAATTAATAGTTTATTAACATGTCCTTAGTAATACAATTACAGTACTGTCCAAACGATGTGTAAAGTTGCAAACAATGTAATCGGCGATATTTTGGCTAATAATGCGATGTAATTGTTCGGACAAGATTTGACACGACAGTTAAGGTCATTTAAGGACGTGCCTCCACGTGTGATGTGTTTGAGTGCACGGTTGTATGTGCTGTACGCAGGATTTGTTGATGTAATTATCTCCTTGTGATAGCACGGATCTGCTGCTGACTTAATAGTGCTATCTCACTGAAATAACATGCCGAAGGCACCCAGCACAGCAGTCCGCCAGGTCACATTATACTGGCAACGGGTTAACCAGTTGTTGCCAATACCCTAACACGAATAACTTACGAATACATATCCATAGTTTCTAATAAATACGAAACGATTCTATACTGTTTCATAGTACATGTAGTTAATTTAACCGAGAGTGTATGTGAGCCACACCTACGCGATATAATTACCTGTGCACATGTACAGTCACAATTCCACTTGACCCAACATAACCTAGTCCATGGTCCGAAGGCAGGTTTTCACTCCTTACGGCTTCGACAGGAGTCTTCACTTGTGTCACCAAAGAGGCAAACAAAATCTGCACACTGTCCAGGTGTTGTAAATTAAAGTAGATATCAATGCATATCAAAGCCGTATAAGGCCTACCAACATCAAATTCAAAGAAAGCGTGGTCTTCCCGACGTACGCAGTTCTTATTTGTATAAGGAACGATCTCAGTTTTGTCGACTTCACGCGCAAAGAAATACCTCATTTAAAGATTTTTGTTAACACTAATTTAGATCTTTGAAATAAATTGCAATGCATCATGGGGTTATTCCATAGAATCTAGTTCATTTTTCTCCATCCAAAATTTTAACATTACAGATTCAGAATTGACGGACTTTTACAAGACTTACATGCATATTTTTTCAATACTTGAAAACCCTTATATCTTGTTTTTTGATTTTTTGTACTGAAAATAAGAAGTATTGGGATATTAAAGTTTTACGTCGGTTAGTTTTTGCGAATTTAGGGCGCGCTTTATAATAAGGTTTTCGTACGTAGCGGGGTGTGTTTGTGTGGGTGTATGGTAGTTTTTTTTAAGTCGCTTTGTGCGTTCGCCTTTTGGTGTTTTTTTCTGGTACTGGTTCTGTGCCGCCCCGGAGATGTAGGTCGCAAAAATAATTGTTATTCCAGAAAGAAATTATTTTCTGCCTTTTGGACGCAGGTTTCCGGGTGCTATATCCGGTTTTTTCCTGAGCGAGCGAGTACATCTGCGATGGGGATACATGTATGGAGCGTCTGAAACGTTCACGGGCGGACGCAGTATGCCAGTTAGGAGAGATTGTTTTTCGCTCGCGTGAGTGGCGTGCGGAGCTTCTGTACAAGCTCATATACATATTGATTGTTTTGTTTGCAAAATTAAATGCCGACTGCACTATTTTCACGACAGGCTGGTCGGGCAAATGTGATTTGCTCGTTGTGTTGTTTGTTTCGAATATGTAGTGAAGAGGAGAGGTAAAGAATGAAATAGATAAACGTTCCCATACAGTAAACACAAAACTACTCCCCCCAGATTCATAAGCGTGGTGTTGAGATTGTAAAATACTACTGCATGTTTGTACAAGCCTGCTAAAATTTGTCATTTATTGTTATCCAAACACAGTATTTCAAAGCAGACTGATCTACGGAGATCTACGTAAAAATTGATCAATAAAACTGATTCATAAGAAAACACATCTTACATATCAGTTTTTATTTTTTAAAACAAATGGAACCTACCGCCATATATATTAATCATACAATTTAACCAATTATTGATGTACGTTTAGATCACAGAATATCACGTTAAGCGATAATTACTAATGACTTCGATCAAGATAAGATCGTAAAACTGTAAATTAGTATCAGGTTTAACATTTAAATCACTATGGCAACGATGCTAGGTGTCATTGTGACGTAAATCCTGCATCCATGACGACCGCTGACCCCGTCATACTAGCCCCGGCTTCAGAGCACATGAACATCGCCAGCTCTGCAATCTGAAGAGACAAATACACAGGATCTAATGTTCCTATTATATATACATGTATATCGAAAAGAGCCTATGAAAGTTAAGTGTATTGAAGATAACGATTAGGAAAACAGTATTAGGAGTGTACGCTTTGGTTCATCAATTCTACAAGAATTCCACGGAAGTGGATGTGTCGCCTGCGCAGGATGCTGGGAGATTACGAAGAAATAGATACACTTTTCATTTCAAGAAATAATGTTAAAAGTAAGCAATAATCATAGATTATGTTTTTGGATGGCATCATTTTGTTATATAATCTGTTATTCTGGGAAGAATACTCTGAGTTTTAAGGAACTTGCTATGGATACTCATTGTCTCAATTCCAAGTTTAATTTGTATGATTTGTCGGATGGTTTCCCATAAATAAATGAATAAACTTGTGGATTATGATGTTAAACAGCTAGTGTTGTCAATAACATTTGGAGTAAGACGGCATTTCAGAGGTATACACGGTGGGTCAAGTGGTAGATCGAAGGCGTCCAGTATACAGTTTTAGTGAAGTTTCTATTTATAGTAACAGTGACCTTGACCTTTGACCTTCGGACCTTAAAAGCAATCCCAAGCAAGCACTTTTGGTAAGGAAGCACTGCATGAAGTTTGAGTTTGATCGTACCAAGGAAACTCAAGTTATCGCACGAAAACAGATTTTCTATTTATAGTAACAGTGACCTTGACCTTTGACCTTCGGACCTGAAAAGCAATCCCAAGCAAGCAGTTTTGGTAAGGAAGCACTGCATGAAGTTTGAGTTTGATCGGCCCAAGGAAACTCAAGTTATCGCACGAAAACCTCTGTTCGGACGACGCCGACGACGCCGCCGACGCCGACAAAGCAATACCTATGTGTCAGCTTTTCGCAGGCGACACAAAAACGTAACAGATCTGGACGGAAAAACTCTACTTTTAATTTTGAGTCTTTTTAAAAAGGCTGATCATGAATTGGTAGTTTTTAGCTCGCCTGTCTGAAGGGCGAGCCTATGACGTGATACAACACCCATTGTCCGTCTGTCAGTTGTTCACTTAAAGGGCTACTTATCCAAAATGACTATGAATTTTGACCAAATTTGGTGAGTGTAACTGAGCCAAGGGGACTCAATGTTGCATAAATGCATGTCCCCTGGGATCAGAGGAACAAGGCCAAATAGATAATTCGGCAAAAAAGGTCTGGGGCGTCCTTGTAGCAGTGGGGCGGGGTCAAATAAATAAATATCCTAAATTCTACCCCTTGCGTATGAGCAAAATAGGCCTGGGGCATCCCTGAGGCAGAGGGGCGAGGCCAAAAACAGGAAAGGATTGAGTAAGGGTCAGGGTATTTAAATATGTTTTTAGTGAATATATAAATACAAACCTAAACACACCAGACTTAAATGAAAAGTTAAAACCATTATAAATATTCACCTCGGATATCTTGACTGGTTTTCCTATTGGGTTTTTTGCGAAACCAATCCTCTGAAAGAGTGAGAAAAAAACATACGAATCGCACATGCAAAACAGACAGGTTTACTTCATGGAAAATAAATCACAATAGACCCATTGTGGAATAAAGGATCCCTGTCCAACTGAATTGTGTTTTTCGACTATCGTTACCTCTGAGTCTCCTTCATTTCGTTTTGGATACATTTCACAACTGCACCGATACTCTTCCGTTGACCAGTTAGATAAATCGGTTATATAATCTGAAGTCCAGGGTTCGTTTCCCGGTTAGCTCTGCTGATTATTTACAACCAAAACACTAATTTTATGCCCCGCAAGATACGGTTTTCTTTTCAGAAATGATTAATCAAAGGTATAGTCATACTGGAAAAAACAGTTTGCAACGCGTGGCCAAAGTTTATGACAACGGTACGGGGTCTTTCAACAACAAACCCTTAATCAATTTAATTAAAAATTATATCGAGTGGACATACCAATACGCCGGAACGATGAGAAGGCACTATTTTAATACGATTTATTCTGGATCACTTTCTTTCCAATATACTATTTGTAGCGTAACAACACCTCCAAAGTGACTTTTAATATGGTGGTAACAGGGCCATATTATTGTGGTAAACAGTCTGAAAGACTGTAACTTATATTACCAAAGCTTCCTCCGTCGATATGTTTTGTTCCTTTGCGATTTTCTTAGCGGTTGTGGTGAACACTGAAACACAACGGATACAACCTACAATACACTCATTAGCCCATTCTATCGACAAGTCAAAGAGAGGGTAGCGACTAAGACTATTTTAAGATGCGGACGAGGATGAGGAGAATGTCGACGAATACAATGATTTGTTAAAACATAGGTTCAGATGACTATAAGGAGAAGAATGGTACTCGTCATTGAGCATATAAGATGATGATGATGATGATGACTGAGAAACTCTTGCCGTTGTCTGCATGTGAAAGTACGTGTGTATTGAATGTCCGGTTGATGAATATGTATAACAAAAGCTTTGAAAAAATACAAAACAATATATAAAAATAGCTAAATAAATAAATTGCACGCAAAAATACACTATAGGAACTTACAAACTTCGTATAAATCGTTCATACCAAACTGGTGAATATCCTTCCGAATAAGGATCGAATCATGTTTACGAGTTTTCCGGTACATGCATGCAATTTCATCAAGAATATGACTGTTTTATCACTATTATGCAAAGTTTGATCCTTTTATCCTTAAGGTACCATGAAAAAAGAAATATAAAGTAAAATGATATATACTTGGTGCATCTGCAAAGCCGGGGCATATACAGTTACAGGTAACTCCGTGAGCCGCTCCTTCTAACGCCACTCCCTGTAACAAAAAAACTCATATAGTTATAGTTGTTACTTCCAACGTCATCCCCTGTAACAAATCACTCACATATCAGGTTACAGGTAACTCCGTGAGGCGCTCCTTCTAACGCCACTCCCTGTAACCGAAAACTCATATAGTAATAGTTGTTACTTCCAACGTCATCCCCTGTAACAAATCACTCACATATCAAGTTACAGGTAACTCCGTGAGCCGCACCTTCTAACGCCACTCCCTGTAACAAAAAAACTCATATAGTATAGTTGTTACTTCCAACGTCATCCACTGTAACAAATCACTCACATATCAAGTTACAGGTAACTCCGTGAGGCGCTCTTTCTAACGCCACTCCCTGTAACCGAACACTCATATAGTTACAGTTGTTACTTCTAACGTCATCCCCTGTAACAAATCGCTCACATATACAGTTACAGGTAACTCTGTGAACCGTTCCTTCTAACGCCACTCCCTGTAACCGAACACTCACATAGTTATAGTTGTTACTTCCAACGTCATCCCCTGTAACAAATCACTCATATATATCGTTACAGGTAACTCCGTGAGCCGCTCCTTCTAACGCCACTCCCTGTAACCGAACACTCATATAGTTACAGTTGTTACTTCTAACGTCATCCCCTGTAACAAATCACTCATATATATAGTTACAGGTAACTCCGTGAGCCGCTCCTTCTAACGCCACTCCCTGTAACCGAAAACTCATATACTTATAGTTGTTGCTAACAACGTCATTCCCTGTAACAAATCACTCACATATATAGTTACAGGTAACTCCATGAGCCGCTCCTACTAACGCCACTCCCTGTAACCGAAAACTCATATAGTTATAGTTGTAACTTCCAACGTCATCCTCTGTAACAAATCACTCACATATATAGTTACAGGTAGCTCCGTGAGCCGCTCCTTCTAACGTAACCCCCTGTAACCGAAAACTCACATAGAAATAGTTGTTTCTTCCAACGTAATTCCCT
Source organism: Mizuhopecten yessoensis (assembly GCF_002113885.1). Lineage (NCBI taxonomy): Eukaryota > Metazoa > Mollusca > Bivalvia > Pectinida > Pectinidae > Mizuhopecten > Mizuhopecten yessoensis. The sequence continues at coordinate 614,231 of NW_018404360.1, forward strand.
GTAACAAATCACTCATATATATAGTTACAGGTACCTCCGTGAGCCGCTCCTTCTAACGTAACTCTCTGTAACCGAAATCTCACATAGTTATAGTTGTTACTTCCAACGTCATCCCCTGTAACAAATCACTCATATATATAGTTACAGGTACCTCCGTGAGCCGCTCCTCCTCACACCACTCCCTGTAACCGAAAACTCATATAGTTACAGTTGTTACTTCCAACGTCATCCTCTGTAGCAATTCACTCTCATATATAGTACCAGGTAACTCCGTGAGCCGCTCCTTCTAACATTACTCCCTGTAATCGAAATTCATATAGTTACAGTTGTTACTTCCAATGTAATCCTCTGTAACAATTCACTCTCATATATAGTTACAGGTAACTCCGTGAGCCGCTCCTTCTAACGTAACTCTCTGTAACCGAAATCTCACATAGTTATAGTTGTTACTTCCAACGTCATCCCCTGTAACAAATCACTCACATATATAGTTACAGGTAGCTCCGTGAGCCGCTCCTTATAACGTCTCCCTGTAACCGAACACTCATATAGTTACAGTTGTTACTTCCAACGTCAACCTCTGTAACAAATCACTCACATGTATAGTTACAGGTAACTCCGTGAGCCGCTCGTTCTAACGCCACTCTCTGTAACCGAAAACTCATATAGTTATAGTTGTTACTTCCAACGTCATCCCCTGTAACAAATCACTCACATATACAGTTACAGGTAACTCCGTGAACGCTCCTTCTTACGCCACTCACTGTAACCGTAAACTCATATAGTTACAATTGTTACTTCCAACGTAATCCTCCGTAACAATTCACTCACATATATAGTAACAGGTAACTCCGTGAGCCGCTCCTTCTAACGTTACTCCCTGTAACCGAAATTCATATAGGTACAGTTGTTACTGCCAACGTCATCCCCTGTAACAAATCACTCACATATACAGTTACAGGTAACTCCGTGAGCCGCTCCTTCTAACGTTACTCCCTGTAACCGAAGTTCATATAGGTACAGTTGTTACTGCCAACGTCATCCCCTGTAACAAATCACTCACATATACAGTTACAGGTAACTCCGTGAGCCGCTCCTTCTAACGCCACTCCCTGTAACCGAAAACTCATATAGTTATAGTTGTTTCTTCTAAAGTCATCCCCTGTAACAATTCACTCTCATATATAGTACCAGGTAACTCCGTGAGCCGCTCCTTCTTACGCCACTCACTGTAACCGTAAACTCATATAGTTACAATTGTTACTTCCAACGTAATCCTCTGTAACAATTCACTCACATATATAGTAACAGGTAACTCCGTGAGCCGCTCCTTCTAACGTTACTCCCTGTAACCGAAAACTCACATAGAAATAGTTGTTACTTCCAACGTAATTCCCTGTAACAAATCACTCATATATATAGTTACAGGTAACTCCGTGAGCCGCTCCTCCTCACACCACTCCCTGTAACCGAAAACTCATATAGTTACAGTTGTTACTTCCAACGTCATCCTCTGTAACAATTCACTCTCATATATAGTACCAGGTAACTCCGTGAGCCGCTCCTTCTAACGTTACTCCCTGTAACCGAAAACTCATATAGTTACAGTTGTTACTTCCAATGTAATCCTCTGTAACAATTCACTCTCATTTAAGGAATGATTTTTATTTTTTCAACATTTATGAGGTCATAACAACAATGGGTTTATGGACATATTGAATGAATCGCGTTAGCGATTCATGTAAAATATGTCCAAAAACCCATTGTTGTTATGACCTCATAAATGTTGAAAAAATAAATATCATTCCTTATATTTACATTGACGAATCCTTTCAGTGGATCGATATAACAACGAATAAAACAAATAAACAGGGTTTGTTCCTGCTTATACACGGGTGCAACGCAGTGGCGAGAACAGTGTTTTTTCGCGGGGAAATGTGACACTATCGTGAGAGATCTTAGCAACCGTCAACAACAATAACACAACAAAATGTAGTTCCATATTCAATGTTTATTTGTAGCACAGGACACGTGAATACGTGGATATTTCACAAAGCACAGTTCAATAATATTTTAAGATGTAAGAATTAAGCATCTAGGTCGGTCGTTCCGAGTGAGTAGTTTTTGTAGTGTATTACTACGCAGTGTGATCAGGTTACTATCAGTTCCCACGTGCTGAGATTCTATGAACACCTGTGTTATGCATTTATGAATGTAATTTTTGTCAATGGGTCTAAGCATACAGAATGTAAATATATATAGTTACAGGTAACTCCGTGAGCCGCTCCTTCTAACGTAACTCCCTGTAACCGAAAACTCACATAGTTATAGTTACTTCCAACGTAATTCCCTGTAACAAATCACTCACATATATAGTTACAGGTAGCTCCGTGAGCCGCTCCTTCTAACGCCACTCCCTGTAACCGAACACTCATATAGTTATAGTTGTTTCTTCCAACGCCACACATTGTTTTGTTTTGTTTTGTTTTATTTTGTTTAACGTCCTATTTACAGCTAAGGTCATGTAAAGACGTGCCTCAATGTGTGTTGTGTATGCGTGTTTGAGTATGAGTATGCAGGATACAGTGTGTGTTGGTATTTGCTTTTTTTGTGATAGCGTGGATATGATGCTGACATTCTAGTGCTATCTCACTGAAATACCATACCCAAGGCACCAATCACAACATTCCGCCCGGTCATATTTTACTAACAACGTGTGAACCAGTTGTTGCTATTTCCTTAAATTCTAAACGTTAAGCGTTAGTACTTTTATCTCGTCAAGGATTTTCTTCAGTTGAAAAAATTCCTTGACAAGATGAAAGAACTTAAGACACGTTGTTAAGATGTTTTATTTTTATTCTATATCTTCGACCGTAAGGATCATTTTTATCCGCTCTTGATATATTCATAAATATATAAAAAGATAAATTATCAACAACGAGTCTTTAGTACTTTCATCTCGTCAAGGAGATTCTTCACTGTTTATTTGAAGTATATGTTATGACGTCACGTAATAGTTCGCTATAGCGACGTCCGCTATATACGAACACGCCATATAGCGATATCACAGCAATGGAAATACATTGTAGTCATTATTATTTATCAAAAAATAAATAAAAAAATAACCAATCCCTGTTTGGAGCAAACTCATTACATTATATTATTGACACACTACCGATCTATTATGGTGGTGTAAATTTACAAATATAACTCTTCTGTAGAAAAAGAAAAAAACCTATTCTTTCAAACACAGAGTTACTCTGTAACAAAATAACAAAATAACAAAACAACACAGAAAGTGATGACTAATAGCATAACCTCTCTTCCTGAATACTTTATATTTCTATCCATTTAAAGCTTTCGGGAAAATGTGGAATATTAATTTGGATGCGTCCGTTTGTTTGTTCGTCTTTCACGCTTGGTTTACGTGCAAAATTTTCCATACAACTTGGTATTAGAATTCATGCTGGTAAGTGTAAGTTCTATTGTGATTTTGATATGTGCAAGGTTACGCGTAGTTACCTGTAATGATGCTACTGATTGCATTATTGGTTTTCATGCAATAACTCTCTTTTATCAATGGTTCGATTTCTACCAAATTTGGGGTTCGTAATTTAAAACATAACAATTGCTTTGTTTGGCCTAATGGTGGCGAGGATGCTGCATCTATGAAAAGTGTCACAGGTGTATATCTGATGAAATAAAACAAACTTTATGATAATCTGGCGACTATTTACATATCTAGTTTTCACAACAATGTTCTGACTACGTTGATCTGATATATTATCTTGTATATAAACTGTTTAATGTATATGTAGGTTTATAGCACTCTGTAACAAAATAACAAAATAACAAAACAACACAGAAAGTGATGACATCATGATAACAACACAATTTCTACAGACATTTACGCAAAACCTACCGATGCTCATAACTACTCTAGTCATACTAAACAACACACTAAGATCAACATACCATATAATTTAGCTTCTAGATTACCAAAACTGACGCCAAAATTAACAATGCACTTCAACGTCAACATTATAATTATATAAAACAAAAGACGAGAGTTTCTTTGACTTCCCTAGCGCTTTCTCCTCTTAAGAGGTTTATCAGGGGAACTGTTTATTCGTGTTGGCAGAAAAAGAACACAATACAAAACACAATACAGAACATGATGACTTCATGATAAATTATGACGTCACAATTAAACCTACGAAAATTGACTCAAATTTAACAATGCACTTTAACGTCAATATTTGAGGAACAACAAAGATAGTGTTAAAGAAATGTATACATGTATATACAGTTACAGGCAACAGAGTATAGCAGCAGAATGGTTTCACATACAGTTTATTAATTTATTCATGCAACGATCTGTGCTGTTAGAACAATTTAAATCAGGTTTTAATACATCGGTTAACATTGATTCTTTTGACTCTCGCTGTACAGTGTCCTCTGTAGCTTGATATATAGGAATTACATGGAACTTATTATTTGCACAAGAATGAATATGCTTATTAACAGTAAAAAATCTAAGATGGTGACTTTTTGTCTGTTTTCTGTGAAGTGTCTTACGTTGACGTAATTCACAGCCAGTTTATTCGATGTAAAATTCAGAACAATTTGCACAGATCATTGCATAAACAACGTTCCGAGATCTACACAGATCATTACATAAACAACATTCCCAGATCTACACATATCATTACATAAACAACATTCCGAGATCTACACAGATCATTACATAAACAACATTCCGAGATCTACACAGATCATTACATAAACAACATTCCGAGATCTACACAGATCATTACATAAACAACATTCCGAGATCTACACAGATCATTACATAAACAACATTCCGAGATCTACACAGATCATTACATAAACAACATTCCGAGATCTACACAGATCATTACATAAACAACATTCCGAGATCTACACAGATCATTACATAAACAACATTCCGAGATCTACACAGATCATTACATAAACAACATTCCGAGATCTACACAGATCATTACATAAACAACATTCCGAGATCTACACAGATCATTACATAAACAACATTCCGAGATCTACACAGATCATTACATAAACAACATTCCGAGATCTACACAGATCATTACATAAACAACATTCCGAGATCTACACAGATCATTACATAAACAACATTCCGAGATCTACACAGATCATTACATAAACAACATTCCCAGATCTACACAGATCATTACATAAACAACATTCCGAGATCTACACAGATCATTACATAAACAACGTTCCGAGATCTACAGTTCATATTAGCTTTTACTTCTTTTTTTTCCATTTTTGAATGTGATTTCTACTCCTTGAATAAAAAACCACAAGCACCACATCTTGATTTGTTACATTTCGACACACATACATTTTGTTTGGAACCAATACATTAAGAAAAAAAAAACTTTTCAAATTTTTGTTATAAAAGCAGAAAAAGGATCTTAACGGACGAAGAAATATTATAAAAAGAAAAATTCTCAACATCGAGTCTTCAGTACTTTAATCTCTTCTAGGAGTATTTGAAGTATATGTTGTAAATAATCGTATTACTAGTAATTCTAAATCCTAAACAAATAGTACTCTTTACCTCAAGACCATAGATATGTATTTCTATTGCTGTGATATCGCTATGGAGGTACGCATATAGCGGACGTCGCTATAGCGAACTATTATATTGTAACGTCAAAGTTTACGACGTCACAAAATCTTCTTCAAATAAACAGTCTAAAGAATCTCCTTGAAGAGATAAAAGTACTAAAGACTCGTTGTTGATATTGTTCAAGTTCAACAATCAGTACTACACACACCATCTAAGCAACATATTTAACATTTAGGACCGTACATACCATCCTTTGATGAATTTTGTAACAATCAGTACCGTAAATACCATCCTTCGATGACATTTGTAACAATCAGGACCGTACGATCATCCTTCGATGATATTTGTAACAATCAGGACCGTACGATCATCCTTCGATGATATTTGTAATAATCAGGACCGTACGACCAACCTTCGATGGCATTTGTAACAATCAGGACCGTACGACCAACCTTCGATGGCATTTGTAACAATCAGGACCGTACGATCATCATTCGATGATATTTGTAACAATCAGGACCGTACGACCATCCTTCGATGACATTTGTAACAATCATGACCTTACGACCATCCTTCGATGACATTTGTAACAATCATGACCTTACGACCATCCTTCGATGACATTTGTAACAATCATGACCTTACGACCATCCTTCGATGACATTTGTAACAATCATGACCTTACGACCATCCTTCGATGACATTTGTAACAATCATGACCTTACGACCATCCTTCGATGACATTTTTAACAATCATGACCTTACGACCATCCTTCGATGACATTTGTAACAATCATGACCTTACGACCATCCTTCGATGACATTTGTAACAATCATGACCTTACGACCATCCTTCGATGACATTTGTAACAATCATGACCTTACGACCATCCTTCGATGACATTTGTAACAATCATGACCTTACGACCATCCTTCGATGACATTTGTAACAATCATGACCTTACGACCATCCTTCGATGACATTTGTAACAATCATGACCTTACGACCATCCTTCGATGACATTTGTAACAATCATGACCTTACGACCATCCTTCGATGACATTTGTAACAATCATGACCTTACGACCATCCTTCGATGACATTTGTAACAATCATGACCTTACGACCATCCTTCGATGACATTTGTAACAATCATGACCTTACGACCATCCTTCGATGACATTTGTAACAATCATGACCTTACGACCATCCTTCGATGACATTTGTTACAATCATGACCTTACGACCATCCTTCGATGACATTTGTAACAATCATGAACTTACGACCATCCTTTGATGACATTTGTAACAATCATGACCTTACGACCATCCTTCGATGACATTTGTAACAATCATGACCTTACGACCATCCTTCGATGACATTTGTAACAATCATGACCTTACGACCATCCTTCGATGACATTTGTAACAATCATGACCTTACGACCATCCTTCGATGACATTTGTAACAATCATGACCTTACGACCATCCTTCGATGACATTTGTAACAATCATGACCTTACGACCATCCTTCGATGACATTTGTAACAATCATGACCTTACGACCATCCTTTGATGACATTTGTAACAATCATGACCTTACGACCATCCTTCGATGACATTTGTAACAATCATGACCTTACGACCATCCTTCGATGACATTTGTAACAATCATGACCTTACGACCATCCTTCGATGACATTTGTAACAATCATGACCTTACGACCATCCTTCGATGACATTTGTAACAATCATGACCTTACGACCATCCTTCGATGACATTTGTAACAATCATGACCTTACGACCATCCTTCGATGACATTTGTAACAATCATGACCTTACGACCATCCTTCGATGACATTTGTAACAATCATGACCTTACGACCATCCTTCGATGACATTTGTAACAATCATGACCTTACGACCATCCTTCGATGACATTTGTAACAATCATGACCTTACGACCATCCTTCGATGACATTTTTAACAATCATGACCTTACGACCATCCTTCGATGACATTTGTAACAATCATGACCTTACGACCATCCTTCGATGACATTTGTAACAATCATGACCTTACGACCATCCTTCGATGACATTTGTAACAATCATGACCTTACGACCATCCTTCGATGACATTTGTAACAATCATGACCTTACGACCATCCTTCGATGACATTTGTAACAATCATGACCTTACGACCATCCTTCGATGACATTTGTAACAATCATGACCTTACGACCATCCTTCGATGACATTTGTAACAATCATGACCTTACGACCATCCTTCGATGACATTTGTAACAATCATGACCTTACGACCATCCTTCGATGACATTTGTAACAATCATGACCTTACGACCATCCTTCGATGACATTTGTAACAATCATGACCTTACGACCATCCTTCGATGACATTTGTAACAATCATGACCTTACGACCATCCTTCGATGACATTTGTAACAATCATGACCTTACGACCATCCTTCGATGACATTTGTAACAATCATGACCTTACGACCATCCTTCGATGACATTTGTAACAATCATGACCTTACGACCATCCTTCGATGACATTTGTAACAATCATGACCTTACGACCATCCTTCGATGACATTTGTAACAATCATGACCTTACGACCATCCTTCGATGACATTTGTAACAATCATGACCTTACGACCATCCTTCGATGACATTTGTAACAATCATGACCTTACGACCATCCTTCGATGACATTTGTAACAATCATGACCTTACGACCATCTTCCGATGGCATTTGTTACAATCATGACCTTACGACCATCCTTCGATGACATTTGTATCAATCAGGACCGTACGACCATCCTTCGAAGACATTTATAACAATCATAACCGTACGTCCATCCTTCGATGACATTTGTTACAATCAAAACCGTAAATACCATCCTTCGATGACATTTGTTACAATCAGGACCGTACATACCATCCTTCGATGGCATTTGTTACAATCAGGACCATACGACCATCCTACTATGACATTTTTAACAATCATGACCTTACGACCATCCTTCGATGACATTTGTAACAATCATGACCTTACGACCATCCTTCGATGACATTTGTAACAATCATGACCTTACGACCATCCTTCGATGACATTTGTAACAATCATGACCTTACGACCATCCTTCGATGACATTTGTTACAATCATGACCTTACGACCATCCTTCGATGGCATTTGTAACAATCATGACCTTACGACCATCCTTCGATGACATTTGTAACAATCATGCCCTTACGACCATCCTTCGATGACATTTGTACCAATCATGACCTTACGACCATCCTTCGATGGCATTTATAACAATCAGGACCGTACGACCATCCTTCGATGACATTTGTAACAATCAGGAACGTATGTAACATCCTATGCATGGTGGCATGCTAACGTCAGAAATGTATACAAAATCCTTTTGTCGGATATTTGATAATCATGACTGTAGGGAACATCATTTAGTAGCATGCAAATACATAAATCTACATAGAAAGGCTTTAATAACTACTATAAACCTACATATACATAACACGGTTTATATACAAGATGGTATATCAGATCAACGAAGTCAGAACATTGTTGTGAAAACTAGATATGTAAATAGTCGCCAGATTATCATAAAGTTTGTTTTATTTCATCAGATATACACCTGTGACAATTTCCATAGATGCAGCATCCTCGCCACCATTAGGCCAAACAAAGCAATTGTTATGTTTTAAATTACGCACCCCAAATTTGGTAGAAATCGAACCATTAATAAAAGAGAGTTATTGCATGAAAACCAATAATGCAATCAGTAGCATCATTACAGGTAACTACGCGTAACCTTGCACATATCAAAAACACAATAGAACTTACACTTACCAGCATGAACTCTAATACCAATTTGTATGGAAAATTTTGAACGGAAACCAAGCATGAAAGACGGACAAACAAACGGACACATTCAAATTAATATTCCACATTTTCCCGAAAGCTTTAAACAGATAGAAATATATAGTATTCAGAAAGAGAGGTTATGCTATTAGTTCTCGAAATATGTGGGTTTTTATGTGACTAGGCGAATATTGACTTAAGGGTGGAAGGTCACACATTTCCTTGACGGAACATCTGCTACTATACACTACCTTGGACAGTCCTACGAGGCCTGCCTTTACAGCACTATACGGGGCCTTTCCTGGTCCACTGATCATCGCCATTTGGGAAGACATGTTAACAATCCTTCCCCAGCCTGCAATATACAAGCAACGTGTATCCTTCATAGCTCACAGTGTAAAACAAACTACATGGATCCCCCCTTACACAAAAACTTACATGTATTTTCCAAAAATTATCAACCAAATGCTAACTCTGAATGTGCAAAAACGTTGAATTCTGTGAAGCATTAGAAATACAAAGTATTTTACTGTAACCCATTTCCGTGCTGTAAATTTCTTGAGTGTCGTTAAACTTTATTTCCGCAATTTTATGAATATTTTGTAAACACTTGAATTTGAATTTATTAAAGACAGACTAGCAAACTTCGTAGTAGGAAGAAAATGCAAAACTCAAACCAGCTTAATGGACATATTTTAGATAATGTACAGACAAATCCATACCTAGGATTACAACTATATTGTAAGAATATATAAGAAGGAGGGTTTATAACAAAACTCTTCAAAGTTCTGCCATAACTAGCATCAAGACGCAAACAACAGAGGTTCACATTCTTTTACGAAGTCGTTGAGGACCAAATTCCATCAATGCCTACCTAGCAAAGATTTCATTCATTTCAACATGAGAAAAGGGAAATACGACAGCGGAAGTTCAAAGAGTACGAGACATCAAGACAAATTCAAAATTCCACCATGAACAATAACAAAGCCGTCATAATAACGAACAGCTACATACAACAGTACAAAAACTCTTTCTTTATGTGAACAGCCACGAACTGGAACCCCCTGGACGACAACACAATATGAAGGTTTATGGGTAGAGGCATTTAAAGCATCAATCCTACACCAACTGGGATAAACCAAAAGTTAAGTATCGCATGCGTACTCAACCCCACCGTAAAAAAGCCATTCTGGTCCCTGTGGAGTATCATAATATATATAGATAGATAGAAACATTTTTCGTCTGTATTAATATTCCGAACACTTCATTGTGCACTGACTTCTCATTCTGAATAGACTCGAACTGATACATATGCATCATCAATAAATGTGTATTAGGAATTTAAAAATAAAACAGGTGTCGCAAGAGCTCATATGACTAGTACAATACCCTTGGCCTTCATTCCGGGGATGAATGCTTTCATCAGATGAAATGGCGCGGACAAGGACACGGCCATCATTGAGTCCCATTTCTCTGTCGGGTAGTTCTCTACTAAGTCAAGATGCTGAATACCTGTGTCAACAAACAAAATGCTATATAGGACCAAATCACCAAGAGCAAAATCATGACATGTCATTTTCCAAATGCTACTAGTAGCAAACAGACAGAGTTTAGGATTGACAGGAGAAAGACTGATATATTTAGACCACAGTGTTTGGTTTATATACTCAACCAAAAGGACAGGTCAAGTCAATATTAGAAATTTTGTTCGAATATATCAACAGGTGTATAATTTCATTTCGAATTATTCCAACTGACCAAAGTTTTATCAGTAAACACGCGATTGATTTGGAGCTTAACGAAACACAGATGGGATAGTTTATTAAACCGATTCGTTATCGAGTACAGCCACATCTCCGCACTCAGGTGGTGTAGTAACGTCGGGATTCATTCGATGCAATGATCTGTCATTTCTCATTTAAAGTCTAGACAAGTTGCTGGAGATAGTAAGCTGAGCATTTGTTACATGTAGCAGACGCTTCCCGAGCTAAGGATCAGGAAAAGAACACGGCCAGTCTGGAAATCCTGGCTAGATAAGATGTGTTTAATCCTGTGGAAAACGACGTTCTGGTCGATGGTCTACAAGAAAAACCCTGAAGGAACAAGCAAGCATTTCATCCCTATAACGAACAGCATTCAGGCTTTCGCTAATGACCACCAACTTTGTGCGATTACCACAGGATAACCTATACTTCTTCATAATTCTCCTGCAACCAAACCAGTCAATTTATGAAATGCAGCAATCTTAACCTCAAACCGTTTTGGGAAGAAATGTGTTACGATATCGTAGATACAGCAGATATAAACGAAGACTGTCTTTCTCTTAGGTCATTACGCGCGATCTGCCAGAATGAGAAGGATAGTGGCTTTTAATGAGCGAATACATCGACGTAAACTGACGTTGTGCAACAACCAACCTTCATGATACCAACCGCTATCTCTATTCTCCTAGATATACCGACATGTCGCTTTATAAACTTAAACTCAATGGAAAATGGATACAGTTTACACAGCCAAAGTTTCCTTTGTCGACTCTTCGAGATTCATAGGTGAGCGGCAAAAACTGACTTCAACTTAGGGAACACTTGGCGCTTTCCACAGTTGACCGATTTTGCTGATAAATATACAAATTGTCATTACCTATTTCAAAAGGTTTAACCTTTCGTTATTTGGTTGAGTAACTTGTTTTTAATTTGACATAGTTTTGTTTCTTTATACTATACTAGAGAGACACGGTCTATGTACTATCCAGTAATTTTATAAAAGACGTTTAAAATGTGATTACATAATGTCTTTGAGTTGTCTGTACATTCAATTCATCTTTGTTATTACCTTCGGCCCATCAATCAAACAAATACAAAGAAAGCTATAGCATGGCATACACATATATGTAGAGAAAGAAGCTCTGTTGATTTACATGAAATCATTGTTTAACCATTTGATCTTAATTTATTTGCTTCAAAAATGTAACTACCAATGAGCATGGTTCTTTAATACTTTCTACTCTAAGTAAATCATTATCAATCATCATCGTCTCTTTAGATAATTACCTAATTTATGCATTGGAACTATGAACAACAGTACTCTACGAATAATCAGACACACGTACCGGCATTGTTGATCAGTATGTCAACTCCCCCAGGATACAGCTCCAGAACCTTTTTACAGAGCCTTTCTAATGACGTCACAGAACACAGGTCTCCTGGTACGAACGTCGCATCAACTTTGTGTTCACTGCAGTAAATATGCAAGAACACAATATGGTGACACTTGCATATAGTATTGCTAGCATTTTATCAATAATCATTTTTACTGTTACGTAATATGTGTGGTGGTGGCTTACCACTGTAGCAGAAGACGCCTCCGGAACACCTGGTCTTATTCTCCATGTATTTCATTAACAGTCTCCTTATAAATCTGTCTGTTCTTCCTAGTCTACCCAATTGCAAGTTTTATCAATGTGGAGTTCGAATCACGGTTTTATTGACACCTTGGTATTCTCTTGCTGTGTCTCTGTCTAATGTTTCGGATTTGTGACGTCTGTTGTGTCAAACTATAGAATTGCGACGTGCTTCCATCTATTGATAAGGAATTGAGATATTTTATTGTCTGAAGGCGAGGATATTCGACATACCTTTTTATGGTTCCGATGACGCGGTCGATGGTATCTTGGTCTGCCAGTCCCGTTATGATGAGAGCACTACCTCGCGCCGCCAAAGCCGTTGCAATGCCGTAACCAATCCCAGTCGTGGACCCCGTTACCACGGCAACCTTTCCTTTCAAACTCATGTTTTCTGCAAACAAAATGACAACACGAAGATTCAGATAAAATCGGTTTGACATTATGTCATTATTATGCTCACGTTTCAGTCAGGAGAGACGTCGACTGCTGACGGACAAACTTCTAACACAGAGTCTCAAAAAATGCAGGTTGATGAAAGCCATGGGCAGGTTTTTATGGTCGCCATCATGATTTGTGCAATCTATTTTTTATTTTTTATTATTATGTTCATTAGGTTTGGGGTTTGTTTCGTACCGCTGAACCCATTTTCAAAATCCAAAGGTTCTGCCGTCGAGACACATATATTCTTTGCACTCTTTGACTTTTTCGTAACAAAATCGAAGGGTTGTGGTTACGCTGAAGCCAGATTCTTTTCATGGGCATCAAAGGATCAAACTAGTCTACGTGTATTATACACAAAGTGGCTCGTACAGATCCTATGATTTGGTAATGACATCAGCGTCATTCCTGTAATTTCGGGGATGCTGTTGAGGTAAAGTTGAGGTTGTGTACCTTATATGCGAAGCTTCTTGTCGAATACCTGTTCAAAAAGTACTGCCCTATTTCTCATACTATATACATATCGTAAAAGGTTACTTCCCAGTTAAATTCACATTGTATACTCATATCAAATATTTACAGGTTTGGGACCTTTCAGGTAGTCGAAACCTTTCTTAACTATTTCAAACTAGAATACCATGAACGGTGGTAGCGCGCTAGCTCTCTGTCAGTCTTTTTTTATGAAGATTCATAGCCTAACTCTCAAAGCACAAAGTACCGGAATAATAAATGTCTCTAATTTACACAAAAGATATTTTCTTGTAGTCAATGGATCTGATTATCAAATATTTGTGAAGGAGTTGATTTCTTTTGTGAAATACAAAATGATAATATTTAAAATATCAAAGAACGGCAGAACATTCCTGGTCATAAAATGCCCAAAATATTGGAATTCTTTGTTGGAGATGCAACAAAGACCATTTGGAATTTCTACCTTAATAAAGCGAAATGAAAGTTTCAATAAGAAATTCTCTTTACAAAAAAGCTCTAATACGATGCTATGAGTGTTTGCTTTTTGAATCGCGTTTTGTTTTCGGTTAGTACTAGTATATTACATGTTATATGTTCTATAATAACAGTATACAACATTTATATAGCGTCCTATATAATGTGTAAACTTACTCTAAAGCGCTTGACAACATATGGATAATAGTATCAGCTATAATTGTGAAACAAAAAAGGCTAATAATCACCATTATACATTAAGCAATAAGATAATCATCTCAATGTGCACATAAAGGAATAAATGAAATGTGCTTTGTACATGACATGACGTCCGTGCAAAGATCCTTAAATGCAGACGTGAAGAGGTGAGTTTTTATGTCCTTGAATTTGGCCAGGGTATTTGACTTTCTAACAACAGATGGTAAGCTATGACACAACGTGGCCGAAACCCTCCCAAAGCACCGGTTTCCATAGGTCACAGTACGACATTTTGGGACACACAACAATTACTCTGTCTCCGACCACAGTGATCGTGACGACTGATACAGGTTAACAAGCTCCTGTGGGTATTGAGGAGCTGTTTCATTCAGTACCTTGTATGTGTACACCAAAATGATGTACTGCGACCTGTATCGTACAGGTATTCTACAGCTATATAATCTTATTTTATAAGTTGCATGATCCCAAATATGATATATTTTTTCAAATACATAGTAAAAGCCGGTTTACTTGTACATGCATATGAGGAACATGAACCTTATACTTTGCATCAACCACAACGTCAACCTTTACACTGCTGTATGCAAGCCTCAACTACGTTCAAGGGGACGTATATTCACGCGCAATAGTTTTAGCTGTTATTTGTTTATAACAACATTTCTGGCCTATAGATGATTATCTACTGAAGAAGAAGATTATCCTATTTTTTGTTTTCCGATGAATTATGTTATTGTAATATTGCTACTACTTTCTAGCTTATCATGAAAGAAAATAAATACCGGAATAGATTTGCTAATTATAAAATAAAAATGTCTTCATAAAGAAGTTCAAGTGCAATATGTAGTTATATAATTGTAAAAGATGTGGATTAATTAGGTTGCCTTACAAGCGTAACCTGTAGGGAATTTCACTTTAGCTCAGCGGTAGAGCATCGGGATGCCAATGGTCGTGGGTTCGAGGGTCAGCGACGTCGGCACTATCTTTATCACTATTCCTCGTCCTACTATAAATTGGTGTCGTTGACCCTCCCCGTTCAAGGTAGGAGACCCTTGGCGGGGAGGGAGTCAAAGAACCTGGGTTGGTGTTTGAAAAAAGGAGGGAATAGTGTAAAAGATGTGGATTAATTAGATTGCCTTACAAGCGTTAGCTGTAGGGAATTTCCTTTTAGCTCAGTGGTAGAGCTGGAGAGCCAATGGTCGCGTGTTCGAGCCACAGCGACGGCACTATCTTTATCACTATTCCTCGTCCTACTACATAATATCACGGAACTAAGTCCGTGATAATTGATAAATTAAACGATACTTACCCAGTAAGTTGAAGTTTGATAGAGATTCCACTATATAAGCTGCACCGTTAACTGAGAGATCACATGAGATGAGATGACGTAGAAGTCACGTGATTCAGCTTTCAGAGAAATATTGGGTACATTAACCATCAACCTCAGGGTGGGTAATAAGATTTTCCATACTCATCATCAATGATTTAATTAAATATTATTTCATATATGTGTAAATACCCATAGAAAAGAGGGTGGGCATGTGATCTCTCAGTTAACGGTGCAGCTTATATAGTGGAATCTCTATCAAACTTCAACTTACTGGGTAAGTATCGTTTAATTTATCAATTCCACTATATAAGCTGCCCCGTTACTGAGAGTACACATGAGATTTTAGAGTAATGTACCCAATGTTTTAACCAAGTTGATGGAAGAAAATATACAACCAACATCAATGTATATTTACAACATTTATCTTCCTACATGATATAATGTATACATACAAAGTCAATGTAAAGTTAAGCAACAATAAATGACGTTTTAAGTTCTGATTATTGTTATGTTCACTAACAGAAGTCTATTTCTGTTTCCCTGAGTATTCAAGTAGTATTGCAGTAGACACAGAACTGTTCTGAAGTACTGGTTTCTCATAAAACTTGGCAAAAACAGAGTCACTGCTCCAGCCAGCAGTTTTGAGTATTGTTGTCAAAGGTACTTTGGCTATTAGCGCTGCTGATGTTGATGTTGCTCTTGTACTATGGGGTGTAAATAGTGACATATCTACCCCAGCATTTTTTAGTGTCACTTTAGTCCAACGACTTACAGATTCTTTAGTCACTGGTTTGTGATATGAAATCAAAAGTTTAGTTTTGTCACCGCGCAACATCTCTATCCTTGTGAGGTAATCTTTCAAAACTGTTACAACGCAAACAGTTTTGTCACCAGGGAATGCTTTTATATGCATTTCCTGCAAATGATGACCCGGTCTGGTTTGTTTCACTTTGTCACCTATTCGGAATTTCACCTCACACTCATTTAAAGTCATGTTCCTGATGTCTATTAAATGAATAGATTGTGTTCGTTGGGTTGTTAGCAGTGCTAACAAAGTTGTTAATTTCAGTGTAAGCTCCTTTAGTTTGAGTGTAGATAATTTACTTAATCACAACATTAACATCCCAAGTAACATTATTCCTCGGTAACGAAGGTCTTTCATTAAATACACTTTTCATAAACCTTCGAACTAAAGGGTGAGTACTTATAACTTCACCATTAGGCAAGTTTATCACTGTCGATAGTGCTGACCTCGCTGTGTTTAAAGAACTGTAACCTAACCCTGAATCGTAGAGTTCAGTTAAAAATTCCACAATCATAATTACAGATGGTTCAAGTGGATTAACCTCCCATTTATCACAAAATCGCACCCACTTTTGTTGATATGTCCAATATTGTTTCTTTGTAGTATTTCTCCAGGAATTTGCGACAATGTTGGTAGCGTTTGCTGATAATTTGTAGCGCGACAATGATTCCCCGACAATAGAAAAGCTCCCAGTCTCATTTTTGGAAGGTTGTGTATCCTGTCTGGATTGTGTGGTAGATAGACACTTCGTTCCAGTGTTGGAAGTATGAATGATTGGCTGGCAATCTGACTCAAAAGTTTCGGAAACCAGGATTGTGTCGTCGTTAATGGTGCTACTACAAGTGCTTGCGCTGAATCCTCCTCCAGTTTCCTCAGGACAGCTCCTATCACACTGAATGGGGGAAAAATATAAGACATTAAATTAGTCCACGATATACTAAAAGCATCTACATGCACAGCATAGGGGTCTGGTCTGTATGAGATATATGGTTTCATCTGATGTGTAATTCTTGACGCAAATAAATCCATATCAAACTTTCCGACACAGTCTTCTAACTGACCAAAAAGGTGTTCTTGTAATTTCCATTCGGAATCATCATTAATATTCCTAGACATTTTATCTGCCTCGATGTTATTTGTACCAGGCAGATAATTAGCACTCAACCAAATGTTCCGACCAATACACCACTTCCAGATATTATGGGCAAGTTTGTTAAGTTCAGGTTTTTTGCCACCCATGGCATTGATGTACTTCACAGCTACAGTGTTGTCCATGTAGAGCCTAACATGAATATTCTGTTTGTCACTACAAAAACATTGCAATGTCAAATACCCTGCCTGTAATTCCAGGAAATTTATATGATCTATTCGATCTGTAGCATCCCACAATCCTCCAGTGGAGATGTTTCCTGTTTTGTTGACCCCTCCCCAGCCATAACTGGAACTGTCACTCTCTAGTATGATGTGGGGTTTTCCTTGAGATATGGATTTAAAACTGTTATCTATGTTGTCAATCCACCATTGAATATGTCCATTTGCAGTTTGAGACAGTGTCATAAAAGCATCAAAATTACCCTTATTCATTTTAAGTGCTGCATCTTTCTCATATTCTAATTTCTTATAGTAAAGTGCTGAATGAGTCACCCCTGCTGATGCCGCTACCATATTACCAATGACCTGTGCCAATTCCCGAATAGTCACTTTTTCCTTTTTTAATATATACACACATAATGATGCAAGTTTCTCACATTTCTCTGGGGTAAGTTTTACTGTCATGGTAACCGAGTCAAGCATAAATCCCAAAAATATGATAGCTTTTGTTGGAGTTAATACAGACTTGTTTGGATGTACTGTTAATCCAAGATTATCCATCAGTGTCACTGTAGAAGTGATGTTATGGTGGCACTCTTCCACTGAATTAGCCAACAATAATATGTCATCAATATAACTGACATTTACCAACCCCTGTTTTCTCAAGTGTGAAAACACAGGTTTCATATTTTTTTAAACAGTCGTGGTGCTGTAGCTAATCCATTAGGCAAACATGTAAAGTGATATACTTTGTCATTCCACACAAACTGTAGAAATTTCCTATCGGATTTAGCGATGTTCACAGAGTAATATGCATCTTTCAGGTCCACTGACGCAAACCAACAATCCTTTCTCATAACATTGATAGCTGATTGCAATGTTTCCATTTTAAAATGAGTAGTGTTAACATACTGGTTAAACTGTCTCAGATTAAGAATGACTCTGTATGTTCCATCTTTTTTGGGTCGTAAAAATATGTTGGACATGTAACCATACTTAATTTCAAAATCATCAGTCACTAGTTCTATAACTTTTTTGTCTACAAACTTTATGATTTCATCCTCAACAATACCCATTTCAATCTGATCGATTGACGAGGAGGTTCACTGAGGAATTCAATGGAATAACCTTTTATAGCTTCCAATATCCATCTGTCTGATGTTATCTGTCTCCACACATCCAAGCATCTAGATATTTTCCCAGCTAAGAAAGTTTCTGGTGTGTTTTTTACAGAAGAAAGTATATCATTACTTACAATAGTCCGAGATGTCACTGTCTTGGTTTCTTCTGGAACTTTTTGTGAAAATCCGCCTTTGTCTTTTGGTAGTACGGTTTTGGGTTGTTATAGGCTTTATTAACGGTGTATTTTTTATATCCCTGTCCGTTGCTGCCTCCAAATTTTGTGTACCCCTGGTCTCTGTTGAAGTTAGAGGAAGTTTCATGGTTATAGTGTCCTGTCTTTTGTCTTTTATAACTAGACTGAGACATTTTAATCCCCACTGATTGCGATTCATGGATATTTTTGATCTTAGCTCCAAGATCATCTCCAAACAACAGGTCAGTCACCTTGTTCGAATTGTTGCAAAGCTGTTCAGAGATGGTTTTATGCATTCCCGTCTGTAGCTAGACATGTCGGTGAAGATCTGTGTCATTATGCTAAATCCATCTTTCACTACAGGTAGTAAATCATCAGGGTTTATCTTTTGTTTCCCCTTCTAATTAGCCTCCACTACAGTGTCCAGAATGTTCAGGATTGGCACGATGGCCTTACTGGTAAGGCCCTGTAATTTCTGTAGACCGGAATCAGTAGCTTTTGTTTTACCTGGTAGCTTCAGCCATATTTCCGGGTTCACCTTCGGTACGATTAAATTACCGACATTGGAAGGGCCTTTGTCCGCCATGACCCTTCCCGGGTCAGTAGTCACAGATGTAAACAGTGTCTCCACTTATCCACGTGTGATTAAAACCAACAAAAACAATATCACCGCGTCCGCGAAATTGTCGATATCGTCTGGTATATATATATAGAATGAAAATCCAATAAAATCCAATAAAATCCAATGCAAATGTCCTATTAAAGCACAAAATATAATCTGAAAACTTTCTCCGTGTGGTCACTTCGAAAACTACGAAATCTCTGAATCACGTGACTTCTACGTCATCTCATCTCATGTGTACTCTCAGTAACGGGGCAGCTTATATAGTGGAATATGAAGTTAATTTTGGCGTAAAAATTATAAAGTTGCATGAGCGATGAACGCTACCTAACATTGGATCAAATGCTTATTTACATGCATGTGCTAACGTCCATTTACTGACATAACTTTCTCACAATGATTCCTGATTTAAAAAAAAAATGCAATGTCAATTGTCCTTCTTGCAAACGTAACACCTGTGCCTACTACGGACCACTGACCATATAGACGAGGAAAGTCTTCCCATTAGCTCAGCGGTTGGTAGAGCATCGGGATGGAGAGCCAATGGCCGTGGGTTCGAGGCCCAGCGAACCCACGCGTACATGTACATGTGGTCACTATAGACAGGCATTTGTCTACACAATCAAGACACAGGGGCACGTTACAAATGTCTGAAATACACACATATGCTATACTGATATGGGGCACAACATACATAACGTGCAAATGTCTGAAATGTGTATTTCAGACATTTGTAACGTGCCCCTGTGATCAAGGCATATGGTTCGCTGACCCATTTCATTGATGCATGGGTGGTGATGTCAATTAGTGTCAACTAATCAGTGGGTTGAGAGGGTGTGTGTATTACATAAATAGAATCACCAGTCAAGAATTTAAAAAAAATCATTGTTAAAATAGCTGGTGACACCCCCTGGGATCTGCGGAACAGTGTTGGTTATTTTTAGCATAATTACGGTGATATCTTACAGGAGGTGGGAATTCTAGGGTAAAATACTTACAGAAAGCAAATAAAGTCGTGAGATCTTGAAATATGCATCTTTATTGCTGTAATATGAAGTTTGAGCTTTAAATGTTGATGTATTCCAGAATATATATATACAATACACAGAGATCGCCTACCTTTGATCGGGTCGTTATCCGGGTCAGACTGTTTTATACTGCCGCACGTCACCATCAACCAAACGCTTTATTTACGTTAACTTCTCACTCAAACGTAATACTGACTTCGAAAACCATGGCGAAACCGGTAACAGATGAGGTATCTCTTTTGGAAAGAACCTTGCAGGTGTTTGTGCCGCAACCCTGCTACGATGAATTCTTTGTCAACTTAAATTTCTTAGATGGTATACTTTGATTTCGTTTGGATTTCCTTCTTTACAAGAAAAGGCTAAAAGTCTGCAATTTTCCTTAGTCGTTTTTAGACGTCATTTCGACCACAGTTCAGTTACTGGACGAAAACGTTTGTCAACGAACTATTAGGGGGCGAAACGACTTAATATACGTCCAAAGTACAATATTCACATGACGTGAGCACAATCCAAGTTTACCACACGAGATCGAGATTGTAAACTTGACAAATCGACATTAATTTTCTAGCTTAACAACCCATTTTGGTATAACTGTGATTTGAATTTTTAGCTGGCTGACTTCAAAAAGAAACACACAATAGTGATAAGACCAAGCAAATAATTATCCTTCAGATAATAATGTTTAGAAGGCAAAAGATCTTACAAGGATAAATACACCTCAAATATAGTTCATTTTATACGTATACTCTTGCCACTTGAAATACTCCTACAACTGTGGCACTTGTCAAAAGTATATCACCATGTTAAACCTATAATAATAATGTTGGTGTACAGTACACTCAAAGGAATTTTTGTACATGTAACAGAGGTCATTATGTTTTCAATGCCTCCGCTAGGAGTCGAACCCGGGACCTCTGGCTTACTAGTCTTATGCTCTACCGAATGAGCTAAAGAGAAATTCTCTCTAGCCGAGACGGTAGGAAGCAGCTAGTATTTTACCAGGGTGACATACTCCCCCTTTAAGAAAGAACTCGTCCCGAGTTTTCCAGGGGTCNCCCCTCAAATTATAAGACGACAGGCTTGGATGTTTTATCTTGTTTATTCCCGTAGGAAAAACCTGTAATATTAACAAACGAATACAATAGATACATTTGATAACACATTGACCTGAACTTACATACATCGAATTGAATACAAAGACGCGAGTATACAAGACGGTAAATTACAAACGTACAATGACAATGTGAACATTACAGACAGACTTACCAGGGCTGATACGGATGGATGTTGACTCCTACGAGTCCTGAAGAGGAATGGCTGGAGAGAGTTGGGTTGGGACGTGACAGGACTCCGGTCTGCCCGTGCATTCCGTTTATACTCCTCACCCCATTCAACCAATCATACGCACGCACGTACATACTGACATGTATTTACTTATGTAAGAATGACAATGTTATGCACGTGATAGATGATGTGTTAGTGCAGTGAACCTAGTACACATGGGGTACAGGGTTACATGGGTTACATACATTCAAGCAATAATTTAAAATAAGAGAGAAACAAATGCTACAGTAGACATTTTGTTCTCAAACTTTTAGTCTTATGTCTGAATTTGCATGAAGATTCACCAGCTCTATAATTGATCTGGTATTATTTCATCACCAGAAAACTTAACCATGTTAAATTAATCATTATTTTTTTCATATTTTTCAGCCTACTGTCAGAAAGTGGTCCTTAGTAAATGTCTTGGTTACGGTATCATTCTTGGTGCTGTATTAGGTAAGACTTTGCAAGCTCCCGTATGTAAAATCATCACATTTCCCTTTAAAGCCATCAATATTTGTGCACTTCTTATAGTTGGTAGTACAGTCAGTGACTACCAACTATAAGAACTTTGAGTCAAGTCGTAACCGGCACTTCGTCATATTCTGCACATGCTACAAAAACGGAATGCACATAATTTTCAATATAACTTCAGCATGCATTTTGAAGTGTAAATTGTAAAAAACACTGTAATTTTATTGAAACAGACTTTAGTTTTTCACTTTTTTTTCTTTCATGGTGAGCTTCATTTTGATGCCTCTAAAGAAATATGTCCATTTACAATTAATGTGCAACATATCAAAAATATACTGAAAATACTACAAAAACGAGATTTAGAGAACTAATGGAAGGCTTTACTTGAGCGATAAAAAAAAGACCATGTGTGAACAAAAAAGTGAAAATGCTCTCTACTTAGGTGGCCAAATTTCAAACAGCTCTGGCC
Source organism: Mizuhopecten yessoensis (assembly GCF_002113885.1). Classification (NCBI taxonomy): domain Eukaryota; kingdom Metazoa; phylum Mollusca; class Bivalvia; order Pectinida; family Pectinidae; genus Mizuhopecten; species Mizuhopecten yessoensis. Next base: position 637,467 of record NW_018404360.1, read on the forward strand.
CTTAGTTTGGCTATGGTTGCAGAGTTGTCTCCCTTACACTTTAACCAGTATTGCATTCATGGATCCCGGTTGAAATGGTTGAGGTGGTGCAGAAATATTCCCTGATGAACGCACATGGACCGACTGCCGCAGAGCTAAAAAAGCAGTCTCAGAGAATACATAACAATATATCAAGAATAATATGTCCTTCTCCAAGAAGTGTCCACTAATTTATGTCACAGAGTATATATGTCCGTATTTGGTGTTGTTGATGAGTTATTTGTTAATTCGGGTGTGAGTTTGTAAGAAAGCATGCAAATGTGAGGGAGAGTAGTAATAAAAGTAATAATACACTGCGCTAATTCGCACTTGGCTGTTTATCGTGAGGTGGAGCGTATCCTCTGGGGTTCCACCTGCACATTCCTGCCGTACTCGTAAAGAGTGACTACTATATAGACATGATTTTACCGGACCTTGACAGTCTCGGAAGGTAACTATAGCATGAATGCTTAAATGTAGTCATTAATTGGAATATTTAATTCAAAGTATATAGATTAAATATTGGACTTGTCAAACATAGGTATTGTATACGGCGACATACTAAGCTAATTCTAGGCCATATTTGTATTGTAGGGGTTTTTCTGTATGAATCAGCATGAGACTCTGGTCATCAATAAATTTCGACTCGAACCAACAGGACGTGTGGAGTGTTTATTCAATAAATGTCCTGTGACATTTACATAACGTACCTTTTCAAATGTACATGTTGATTGACCTTGTTTTATAAAGAAATAACGCAAACTATAGTCAGCATATTAGTTTCTGACAGTCAGGCATGTCTGGTGGACCCCTCGTTCTACACATGCTGAATATTCCTGAGGTCTGCCTCGGTTAAGATCTGCGTCTGTCATTTTCTTTCAGGTTCAACCGTTTCAACTGGTTGAACCGGATACGCGAAAGGGGCCCTAATTGTTTCTGTCTCTTGCAGTTGAGCACCCACATTTTTAGTCGGTCAAATATGAAATCAAATTTATCTTTGATGAAACTAAACATGCTAATTTAAATTGAATGCTGAATTAAAATGATCAACAAACACTGGCCTGAATTTATAATTCTGTAAATATTCCAAATTATCATTTGTTAGGGAACAAAAGAATGGGCCAGATATGTTAATCTGCTAGGAAAAACTTCATTTTAGATTATTTGGTTTTCAAGTTTGTAAAATAATCAAACTATTGACTTTCCTTTCAGTAAAACTGCCACAGATTTTAAAGATTTTCAAAGCCAAGAGTGCTGAAGGCATTAGTTTTATCAGCGTACTGTTTGAGTTGATAGCTGTGTCTGCCACCACTACATATGGATATGCCATGAAATTTCCATTCAGGTATGTCAATTTTACACATTAGAAGGACACAACAGCTAGAGTTTATTGTCTTTAGTTCAACCCTCTATACTCCAAGGGATACGCTCACTTAGGCTCTCTGCACCCCACATATATGTCATAGCAAAATATTCCAGGAGTGCAGAGAACAAAAGTGAGAGGATGACTTGACTTGATATATAAGAATAAGTTAGGTAATTTCCTTTGAATGGTAGGCACCTGCTTCTAAAAAAATCATAAGAAATGTACACAGCTACTTCAGACATACATAAGCGCTCTGCCACTAATATTTTGAAGATATTTCTAGTTGAATTTATTTATGATGTACAGTTGTGAGATAATTGTGCCTCATATATTGGATGTTAAAAGCTTAAATCTTCCGACATATTTTGTTGCAGTTCCTATGGGGAGGGTATATTCCTGGTACTGCAGACAGCAGCCATTGTGTACTTGGTATTGTACTACAGGAAGCAGCAGGCCTTACTCTTCCTTGTGATCTATACGCTGTGCATGGCCTACCTGCTTTCACCAGTTGTCTCCATTCAGCTGTTGTCTGTCTTCCAAAGCGCCAACATTGTTGTAGTCATACTCAGTAAAGTAAGTAAATTTAAATGCATTGATGTCATCCTTGAAAATGAAAAATGCATATGAACATACATAAACCGGCTACATTTTTAGTTGATCATTGTTAGATACAAAGGTGGAGTCAACATTTGGCCCCCACTTTGATTTCCTTTATTCTGTTGAGAACTACTTTAGGTTTGAGATTGTGTTATAGACAAAGCTATGCAATTATCCATGGGGGTGGTATACTGGAATCAGCTTGACTATCCGTCTATCTGTCAACTCATTCTAGAGTAGTGGACCAATTTCAACGAAGGGATCCAGATATGATAACTAACACCTGAAGTTGTGCATCTAGGTATTATTTTTTCATTCTGTCCTTTTTTTTCCGTTCAAAGTTCTGGCCTCAGGTTGAAAAATCCTTGTCCAGACAACTCCTCCAAAACTAAGGGGTCAATTTCAACGAAAGTTTCCAGATATGGTAACAACCATTTGATGGTATATATATGAATGTATAGTGTATAAGATTACTGTTATTTTGATACTAAATATGTCATATTCTGGCCACCATCAAATGGTTGTTACCATATCTGGAAACTTTCGTTGAAATTGACCCCTTAGTTTTGGAGGAGTTGTCTGGACAAGGATTTTTCAACCCGAGGCCAGAACTTTGAACGAAAAAAAAAGGACAGAAAGAATGTATATATGAATTCTGTCTACAGAATCATTTTTATGTAATATCAAAAACCGGTAGAGTACTTTTTTAGCATGCCAAACATGATCAATGCCCAATTTTACATAACCTTGAAGATTTGACTATCAATGTTTATTATGATAAATACCGATACATTTTCTGTTTTTGTATCATATTAAAACACTTTATTATATTAGGCATGTTTTAAAGTTATGTGCAGCAGTAATAACTCATGAATATGTATTCTGTCATAGTAATCTTTCCTCTTGAGAACTACTTTAGGTTTGAGATTGTGTTATAGACAAAGCTATGCAATTATCCATGGGGGGGGTATACTGGAATCAGCTTGACTATCCGTCTATCTGTCAACTCATTCTAGAGCAGGGGACCAATTTCAACGAAGGGATCCAGATATGATAACTAACACCTGAAGTTGTGCATCTAGGTATTATTTTTTCATTCTGTCCTTTTTTTTTCGTTCAAAGTTCTGGCCTCGGGTTGAAAAATCCTTGTCCAGACAACTCCTCCAAAACTAAGGGGTCAATTTCAACGAAAGTTTCCAGATATGGTAACAACCATTTGATGGTGAGCATCCAGGAATTCTTTTTTCAATCTGCCCCTTTTTGTACAGAGTAATGGCCCTTTGTTGAAAAACACTTGTCCAGACAACTCATCCAAAACTATGGGGCCAATTTCAATGGAAGTTTACAGATATGGTAACTGCCCCCTGACATTGTGCATCCAAGAAGTATGTTTTCATTCCGAGTTATGACCCTTTCTTGAAAAAAACTTTGTCTGCCTCATAAACTTCTGGGTCAATTTCATGAAAGTTTACAGATATGGTAATTACCCCCTGATATCGTGCATCAGGGTAGTATATTTTTCATTTCAAACCTTTTTAAGGAGTTATGGCCTTTTGTTAAAAATCTTTGTCTTAATAACCCTTCCTTCACTACTGGAACATTTTCAGCAAAAGTGGGTCATCTAGGCTAACAAGATGTGGTATGAAAGTATGGTTTGGCATAGGGAGGGAGTACAAGAAGTATGTCAGTGACATATATACATACATAATTACTGGTGGGAGACTATGGATTAATTTGCAATGCTTTGCCTTAGTTAGTCTTAAGATTACAGTTCTGGTTTATATAGGAGCGGGGGTATTAGTTAGTCTTTGGCTTACAGTTCTAGTTATTATTTTTGTTGCCTTTTGACAAATCATTAAACAAAATATGAAGGGATATTGCACTATTTTGAATCGTTAATTCTTAACAAATAAAGCAAGGAAAGATACCCTTGTCTGACTCCCCATTCAAACTATTTATTTCGGCACATTTGGTTTTTGTGACCTTGAACAAAGATCAAGGTCATCAAAATTAACAACACTTAAACGCATTTACATGAACAACCTACTTGCCAAAATGTTATAGTAATTGTGCCATTTAAATGCTCTAGGGGAAATTGTATTACTGCACCTTTAACACCCACACAGGTGTAAGTCAAGGAGGTATCATTTATCATCAAATGAATCCTGAAACTAACTGTTCCTGATTTAAGCTTCATATACCCATACCTTTTTGGATTTATCTTGTTTTGAAATTCTAAGTGGGGGCCGACGCTAATGTTAAATCTCCATAGGCGTTGACCCTACCTTTCTAGTTAACTGTTTTTAGATAAACATGTCTAGTTTATTTTTTTTAAAAACATTTCTCGTTTATCATTTTTAGACATTCTTGCTTACACTATTTCTGACCTTTCTCACCTTTTTATTTCAGATGATACAGGCCTTAACTAATTTTAGGAATGGCGGTACAGGACAGTTATCTGCCATCACAGTGACCTTGTTATTCACTGGATCCCTGGCCCGCATATTTACTTCCCAGCAAGAAACCGGTGACACTTTGATAATTATGAGTTTTGTGGTCTCATCCGTCTGTAACGGCCTCATTTTGGCCCAAATACTGTACTACTGGAACAGGAAACCAAAGGCAGACTAATGACATCGGATGTAGGACAGAGTTATCATTGAAGTAAGATTTATTGTTGATTGATATTTATCAAGAAATTTGTCGAATTTTATCTAATGATGTAAGCAATGTGATACATCTTGTTAATCTAGAATAAATTGCATCCTCTAAATCCCCAGTGTTGCACTCTCTTACATTCTCTGCACCCCTGGGATATTTCCTAACAAATTCAAAGGCAAATGGTCAGCTATTTGATTAGTTTGAGGTCAAACAAAAACTGACAATATCTAGGCTGATACCTGTCCATCTGCAGCAACGCCTAGCTTTACAACCTGTCGATTTTACCATTAAGCTGCTGCATGATGGTTTTGGTAGAGCAGTAGGTGTAAAGGGTAGCCTACTCTCAATGTTTTCATGTGTCCATCATGACTGGTCGTGTTATTGAAGTTATTGTATAATGAGTGATTTGTTAGCTCCATGCATTGTCAAATGATTTTCTAATTGGTAAAATACATTAATAAAAAACTGGTGTATTTTTTCTTTGCAGCAGCAGTAATGTCAGGACATTGTTTATACAGAAAACATGTTCATTTTTAGGAGAATTTTATACATTTACTATGTGATTTTCAAAATGATGTTGAAAGGACCAAAATAAATATTGAACATTCCCCTTTGTTAGTTTCTTTCCTTAACTGATGTATTTGGTGATGCCATGGAGTGTCGCAACACTTGTCGTAATTTTCATCTTAAGCTGCGGTGCAAAACGTTATTTTCGCACCGCACCCAGACACATTATACTGATTCAAGACAGGCTAGTCGTTTCACTATCCCCTTAATTCTAACAGTTTAGCGGAGAAGCCACAACTACCAAATTTACGTCTTTGGTATTACACATCCAGGATTAAATCCCGGTGGGCGCCGATCTTAATAGGATGCAGGGATGAAAAGATTTCAATTTGCTCAAACGAATGATCTACTTTGACTAACTTTAAAGGTCATGCAAGGGAAATTTGTTTTACCATTTAAGCGATTGTTGTCAATAACAAATTGGATAAGTGTTGTAATGCTTGTCAGCAGCATGCTTGCATGGAAGACTGTCAAGTTTGTTCAAATTAATGACCTAGACTAACTTTCAAAGACACAGGTCAAACTTGTTAAAATTTTGAACGATTTTTATTGGCAAATAGCGATTATCAAAGGTGAAAATGAATGACCTTGATTTATTCTCAAGGTCACACAAAGGTCAAAGCTGTTGAAACATTTAAGCTATGGCCTATGGAGATGATATTACGTCTGCAGTACAATTTCAGTCATGCAATTTAATATATAGAGGATCTGAGAGTGTTCATGTAATATTGAATTTATTGAACGAGTTTATTAATTTCATATGAAAAAAATAAACGAGTTTAATAAATTCAATATAACATGAACACGAGTGTTAGATTCTATTTATTATATAATTCGAGAAACATTCTTTTTCTTGACACGTCTCCTCTATATAAATTGTACCGATGGCTGACGAAAGGACGCATTACATGCATTTTGTTTGGAGCTCGCTGCACTACAAAAAAGTTTCAGAAAGTTCTTCCTGAGAACCTTTTCAATGAACAAACAATCATTAAGGGTTTTATCATCAACCAATGTTTTAATAATTATCATGACAACATTAATGATCATTTTTTTATACGAAAACCATTCATTGAATTGGCGTTTACGAAAATAGCAGTGACGTCACATATTTGGCACAAAGGCACATGCACTGTCAAGATAAAGGTCATCACAATACACATCAAAGTCTGCACTTTTTAAAAGTTTACAGGGACTGGAGTGATTTTCACTCTCTCTAACACAAGCCCATTTCTTTTGAGAGTGTTGTCGGTGAATGTGAACCTTGATGTTTCCGCCTGTCACTGAGCCAGAAAATATACTGTGGAATCCGCCATGAAACTGGAACACTGATGAAGTTGACCTGTTAATTACATGTGTTCGCCATTTATTAGCTCACCTGCCCGAAGGATAGAGCCCAACAAAGTTTGCGAATGAAAATGACCTTGACCTTGACTTCTTCTGAAGAACCAAAAAGTATAGATTCTTTATATTTGGCTGGTGGCTTCCTAGGATAAAGCTTAACAAATTTTGAGAATGAAAATGACCTTACCTCCTTTCAAGGTCACAGGGGTCAAATATGTCAACTCTTTAAACGCTTTCTCCTGAAGAACCAACAGGTATAGAATCTTTATATTTGGCAGGTGGATTCCTGGGATAGTGTCCGACAAAGTTTGAGAATGAAAATGACCTTGACTGGCTTACAAGGTCACAGGAGTCAAATATGTCAAACTCTTTAAACGACTTCTCCAGAAGAACCAAAAGTTATAGAATCTTTAAATTTGGCTGGTGGCTTCCTGGGATAGAGCTTAACAAAGTTTGAGAATGAAAATGACACTGACCTCCTTTCAAGATCACAGCAGTCAAATATGTCAAACACTTCAAACGACTTCTTCTGAAGAACTAAAAGGTATAGAAACTTCAAAATTGGCTGGAGGCTTCCTTGGTTTGAGCCTGACAAAGTTTGAAAATGAAAATTACCTTCACCTACTTTTAAGGTCACAGTGGTATAATATGCCAAACTCTTTAAATGACTTCTGAAAAACTAAAATGTGTAGAACCTTCATATTTGCCTTGTGGCTTCGTGAGATAGAGCCTGACAAAGTTTGAGAATGAAAATGACTGACCTTCTTCTGAAAAATCGAAAGGCATAAAACTGTAATGTTTGAAGAAGAACGACAAAGTTTGCGAGCTATGAATTTGTAGTACAGTATAATATTTAATGAGAATATGTGCTATGACTGCTTAAATATTCAGGTGAGCGATACAGGCCCTCTGGGCCTCTTGTTGTGTGTATGTCGGAGAAGTTGAAGTGGAATTTGAACATGCAGTTGTTAAATTTGTGTGAAGCTAACAATCGTGATTATATAATACTGAATTTATTAAACTCGTTTGTTAATTGTATTCTCCCGTGCCTCTGCCTCTGCTATCAATGCAAAGAGTAACTCGGTCAGCCATTTTGTTTACAAACGTAGAAGTTGTAGTGCGTAGGAATATGACCTGTTTCCCACGGTGACAAGACTTATTTGCTTGTTTATTGTACGTGTGCTATATCTTTTTTATTGAACGGCAATATTGCACGGAAATAGCCTGTGTTATATAATAAATATTTATATTGCTGTCGATTATAAAATACAACTTGTAAAGGATTTGATTACAAGACGTGTCTACTCTCATTGTACACATTTAGAACATAAAAACGTATGTTTAAACTACAGTCAATTTCACACACATTTAACGTAATAATGACTATATTTAAGAATTTGTCGTTCCTTGGTTGAGGAAGGAGTTGTCGCTATAAAGTTCCCTGATTTGGTTTAGTTTTATAGGGCTTATCGTTCTATAAGCCATTTAAGGATATGTCTATGTGTGTAATTGTACGTGTATGGTTGCTGGATGGTGGTGTATTTGGCTACTTGCGATCTGATGTCGACTTACAGTGCTACCTCGCTGAAATACCATTTCGAAGGCACCCAATGTTGTATTCCATCTGGTCACAAGATACTGACAACGGGTGAACCAGATTTTGCGATTACCCATGGTGCTGAACTTTTATGGGGAAATTACAACTACCATTTTGATAGACTTTGGTACATCCTGGCCTGGGGACAACCCATTACCCTCCTCAAACCTTTAACACCATCGTCAAAAGAGAGGTGCCCAGAAAATTTCAAGAAAACAAAAAAAGGCCATTCAGAAGAGAAAATTTAAAGATCTCCGTTGTTGCAATGGGTGCATTGGTCACTTTTGTTTTCTCAAAGTACAAGGCAATAAAAGCAAATCCCAAGTTCCTTCATTAATTGCCTTTTACAACATGAAGTGGGTTATGACAGGTATATTCTTTTCTCACTCCACAAAATGGATTTAACACTAGCATAAGCTGTGTCGGTTTCCTTAGGCTTATGAGATCCCAATACAAGGATACTAATCCGATGTACTATCCTCGAAAATTCATTCCAGTAGTTACGCTTATTTACGTTTTTGCACCCCTGGAATATGTCTTGGCAAAATCGAATGCATGCAGTTAGCTATTTGATTGGTTTCAGGTGAAAAAAACCTTGACCGATCACTACGCTGATACCTAGCATTTGAAGATTACAGTGGAGCCACACCAGACTTCAAAGCCAGTCAATTTTAACCGTTACGGTGCCGCACGATTCTTTTGATGTAATCAAAGAATTACACAAATCTCCGATAATCAACGAGGTTGCACGTACAAAGCCTTCGATTTCATCATGACATATGGCAGGGGTGCAGAAAATTTAAGAGAGTAACCCCTGGACTTTAGAGAATGTATCCTCATAGGAAGTTATGTAACACAATCGCAGGAGCCCCAAGCATCATTGATGAGTGCCAGAAGGATGTTACAGCTGAATGATGAGTCTTATTCATCACTGGCTTACTGTACATATTACCACATGGTGAAGGTGCAATCACCTGTGTGTGTTATAAATACAAAATGATAGACTCTGCCTTTTCTTTGCACCCGAGGGTCCCTTCAACCTTGCTGACCACAGTAATCTGTTTTGTGCAGTGGCTTGGTTTACCCACCTTACTGACTAATCAATTTTAATTAACCATTATTTCTCTATAAATGTTTATTTTTGCGAGCTTGGCCCCTCTGTTTCCTCAGTGGTTTAGACAATTTTGATTTCCAGTCCTTTGACCCGCAGCCTCAGCTGTAGGATACAGTGTCATTCATATTTGGAATACTGTAATAACCTATGTGTGTGTACCGTTCATCTTCCATACGTTATATGCATGTGCATACATCTAAATAAAATACATAGGTAATGATCTGCTAACTCACGGATTCCAATTTCATACAGCTTGCATGCATATTTAACCTAAATAAAAAAACCATCAAATATTGGTTATCAAAGCAAACACCGTGGCCATTAACAAGATACACATAGTGGTTCAACATATCACCAAAAAAGTTGAGTTACCCAAAAGTTCAACCTCCTGATAAATCATTCTAAAAGACCCCAACTAAACATCCGAATTCAACTATTCCTATGTAATTTAGAGATGCTGAACTTGTACTTTAGTTCTTAAAATCATACCTAGCGACGTCAGCTTTGTCTGTATGAAGGCCAATATCTCCATCAAAATTATAACATGTCAACCTCTTTTGCGACCCAGATGAATATTTTACTACAAAGAAAAAATCCCTTATCGTTGACTATCTCGGCCTTCATGTACTCACTTACGTTGTAGCACGGATAGTTTCACTGCAAAAATACGTCACAGAACGAAGTTCACGATTGTATAGATTATGCTACAACATCGAGCAAAATGGAGGGTGAGTTGATTTGCTGTTTTCATCAAATGAGTTTTCTTCAGTTATTAAGAATAGGTTTATGTATAGATGTAAGCTAGGCCCGATATTTTAAATCTTAATTCTAAGAACGTTAGCGCGCTTACTTGTATATTCTTATATTTCACGGATTTGTTTTCATTGTTATTGGGTTAGAATTTCTTTCATATCATCCAGGAAGTTCTTTCTTAGTATGAACTCCTAAACAATTTTCTATTTCAATTGATTTTAGAGGAAACATAGTCATTAAAAGAAACAGATTGAAAACGTTCTTTAAGGATACCCGTACTACTGCCGAAATCTAAGTATCGGATTTTTTTTCCCTGCATGACTATAGCTTTGATAAATAATTTCTTGAAAGAAAATAATACCTTACGGTACTTCTATGAGGAATATTAAAAATTGAATAAACAAAATTTATCCAATTGGAAGTTAAGGAGAGGTTACTGCATAAAAGGGGAAAACCAAGGTGCAGGGATCCGTAAGTGAGGATATTTGTATTCCGGAGGCAGCTAGTGTCTATAATATAGCTCTTTTTGTAGAAACGTATGATTAACGATTGAAATATAAGATTTAAATCATTCTATCAATTATCATTAATCATCCATAAAAGTCTATTATTTTTAGCAGTCCAAACGCAATCATTGACAGCAAGAAATTGTCTAGGGATTGGCAATAATGTTGCAATACAAATTTATACTGCGATATTTGTCCGACGATATGATTTTGAAAAGCAAGATATATTTTCAACATATCCAGTAATAATTGTATGATGTAAAGCTTGCTCGGTGTGATAATCTCCTTCGCTAGCCAAGAGTTACGATCCCGTACGATCCGGTACGATCTACCTACTCTTCTGAAGAGTAGGTCGACCGGATCGTACCGGATCGTACCGGATCGTAACTCTTGGACTGTACAAGAAAGTTTTTAATTAATCTTTGAAGCTTGCTGACGGATACTTATTTTTTCGTATTTTTTTTTTATATATATACAATTTCCCATTATAATATTAGCATGCTGTGACATATAGCAATACTCCCTAAAATCAATGTTGAAATATATTGCAATTTATAATTGCTTGCAAAACCTTCCCATGACTATGACTAGTTTGATAAATGTTGTATTGTACATCCTTTAGACACCCAGGATATCCCGTCACTGAAGCTCGCTGACTTCCTCGTGTTTGTTGCGGCGTTGCTAATATCTCTAAGTATTGGGGTATACTATGCGCTATCCGGCGGACGACAGAAGACCACCAAGGAGTACCTGCTCGGAAATAGGAATATGACTATCATTCCTGTGGGACTTTCCTTGATGGTGTCTTACGAGTCCTCTATAATGATGCTAGGGTTTCCGGCTGAGGTTTATACATACGGTATCATGTTCTGGTGGTTTACGATCGGATTCATGCTGGCACAGCTGATAGCCATCAGGATAGTCGTACCCCTCATTCACCCTCTCCGAGTCACCAGTGTGTATGAGGTACATAACGTGGTGGTTAATACGAATATGGGAATTGTTACAGACGATATAATTTAGAGTCCTCTTCTTCACGTGATACACTTTACGAATATCATCATGTTGATCGCCACCAACCAAGTAACCAATCATCTTGATTGGTTAATTGGTTGGTTACTTAGATTTGGTTTGGGTTTTTATAGGGTTTAGCGTTCTACTTACAGCTAAAGTCAGTTAAGGACGTTCCTCCATATTTATAATATGTGCTGGAGGCGGGTTGTTAGAGAATTCGTCACCTTGCGATAGCGTGGATCTGATGCCAACTATAGAGTGCTACCTTACCGTATTACCATGCCTAAAACACCTAGCACAATATTCCACTCGATCACATTATACTGTCAACGGGTAAACCAGTTGTTGAAAATGTTCTTGTTATGTTGTTATAAAAACGATTCGGACGCAGGCATTGTATGACAACTATATTACATGTGTAGACATACACATCGCACATGTAGTTACGTGGGAGACATCTAGAATGTCCCACCCAAAACGAAGCTGTCACGTTAGTCTCTATCAGAATGCATACACCTACTATAGTTTGTTTCACATATGTTTATGTATAACTCCACAGTCCTCAATGCTGAACGTTTAGCAGGGAATAGTAACTTCCCTTTTGAAGTCTTTGGTATGTCCCGGCCTCGAGATGAATCCACTGTCTTCACAAGTTAAGCGAACGTTCAACAGTAAGGTTAAACGTGAGATGTTGCCAAGCAAGGTACTAGGCAACAACAGGTTAATACGAAGCAGAGAGAAATAAAGAAATCCCAAATATTGCAACGTGTGCAGCAGATTTATTATTCGTCGCTTTTGTGTCCCAAAGTAGAGGGCACAACAGAAAATTCCCAATTCTATCAGTTACCTGTTACAATATCCAGTAGGTAGCAGAAGGTGTATTCTTTTCTCAATATCCAACCTGCTGGATTGGTAACTAAGATAGTTTGTTACTTTTTCAAAATACTTAGCTTATTTTGAACCAAATCCGCAATTGAAAGCTCCTTTTGCGAGCGTTTGAAAACGTCTTTTTCCTTTTTTAAGCAAATAGCGAAAATGACCGGTGGCTGGACTCTTAACTGCTGAAATGAACTCACTAAGCCACTATGGGGCGGAAAAGACAAACATATTACCTGTCCCTCCGACTGCCTGCAGTATTAGAGTGCTATTTGGCTAAGTGTTTCGATATATCCTGACTTTACTGACTCGGCACATTTTTGCTAAGTGAGTTGTTTTCAGCGGTTTAGAGTCGATACACCGGTCATTGGCACTCTCTACTTGATAAAGGAAACAGACGTTTTTGAAAGATCGCAACACAAATTTTTCAATTACTGTTTGTGTTCAAAACGAACATTTATTATTCATACAAAACTGTTAGATCTCATTTCGGATACTTTTTATTTGGACCTGACGAGAAAGAGATAATGGGAGCTAAACGAGGTACGGAAAACATTTAGCGCTCCAGTGCACCTCCTATTTTCCTTATGTTGTACTTAACTGACGACTTCGTATTCTGATAGCACTGCAAGTTAATGAGATTTAATTCATATATAGGCGTTAATTAATAGTAATAAGAATTCATCTGTTAACCGATATATAAAGTGTGATATTTGAGCGTTCATAGGCAGTATGAATGCCAACTGGACAAAAGGCAAAGCAAACATGAAGAGCTGCAGTTAGCATTCATATACAATATGAATGCCAACTGGACAAATGCAAATTTCATTAAAACGCGCTAGCGCTTCATGTTGAATTTGACTTTGTCCAGTTGCCATTCCTATTGCCTATGAATACCAACTGAAAACAGTTCAATACTTTTATTTACCATTTTTGGAATCTGTTTATCTCAAAGAAGTTGATTAACTATTATTTAATATTTAGTTCAAATAATGTAATGATCGTTTGGTCAATGAAATGAACATCCATCAGTTCGGGGAGGGTCAGTGTTATCCAACATATTAATTCAGACGTCATAATGATGACATCAACGGCTCATGGGCAATATATGCTCTATGTTTTAGTGTTTACACTAAAACATTAACAAAACAAATTTGTATTCTCATACAAAGCCGATTTTTCTGACGATTTCGTGGTTTTTTTAACTATCAATTACTGTTAGAATAATCATTTGGGATTAAATGAGCCTAGCTTTTCATAGGCTGAAATGGTCATATGGTGCAGTGACATATTTTCTCTGTTTTGCTTTCTGCATCGACACTTTGAATTTTGAAACAAGTTTTTTTCTTAATTCGTATTTCAAATAATTATGTCAATATTATGGTTTAAGCATTAACAAAACATTTCTATTTACAAATCTGCCCTCTGTTTAGAATGTGAACCATATAAAACTAGCATGTTGACTTGTTTTCAGTACCTGGAGCTACGCTACAACAATCGTCTACCTCGTCAAATAGGAACTGGCATGGGGATGCTTTATACGGTAAGTGTTAAATTATTATTAATAGTTAATAAAGTACATTCAGTAACATAACATGGTTAGGATTTTATAGATAATCATTACTTATATCTTTTTAACTGTTTTATGTGTAAACATGTTTTTATTAAAACAAATGTGTGAAATGTTCCCTGTAGAAATCGTTTAAACGTCGACTGGATAAGTACTTGGGACAACCAGAATGTTTTTATAATCATGAACTTGGCAATAATGAACTTCTTCACTGTCGGAATGACCATACATATGATCTGGATATACAGGCTCCAGTATTATCATATTATATTATGATATTATTATAGAAACTTCACCTGAAATGTACGACACATGCTTAAAACATATGCAACAGTGGTCATTGCGTTTACAATGCTTCCGCTAGGAGTCGAACCCGATACCTCTGGTAATCTAAAGAGAAATTCTCCTTAGCCGAGTCGGTAGGAAGCGGCTAATTTTCGAAAATTACTATGGCGCCTTCTTCTCGCAATACAAGCACATAGATACACTTCTAAATGTTAACACATATACCCGACGTCATATAAAGGACGTGTAGATGATGACAATATGACGTTCACCAACTATTTGTTCAATGAATTTTGCATTCAGTGGATTCTGTTTTCTTTTTTAACAAGATATTTTACATGGGTGTCGTTCTGTACGGACCGGGGACTGCACTGGAGGCAGGTCAGACATTTAACCTGTATATGTACCATTATATTAACACATGTTTTAAAGGATTAACTGTAAATTTAGTTAGAATACGTTTATGAATGTTTAGGTCGGAAGTCTTCACCGAAAAAAAACACATGTCTGTATATCATGTAATCCTCACCTCTGATTGTATGAATTGATTAATTACAATTTAAGTAAGAAAATGAACGACAGGAATTGCTTAAGTCCTGAAATAAGGAAAAAATCCTATCGTCTGTATGTGAACGAAGAAGGTGAACAAAGGTATGCAACACATTTAACGGTACACACACATATATAAATGCAATTCATTTAAGTTGCACACTTGATTATGTAAAGCTAGCCCGACGGTTAGACGAGATACTAATTGTAACTATGCGTTGTCATTACAGTGGCGAATCTGCCGTTGTGGATATCTATGGTGGTCATAGCCTTGGCCGCTGTTATATATACCGCCATTGTAAGTTATACCCACTTTTGGACTTTGCTGTTATTGTGGTTCTACAGTCCAACCTTAATTAAGAGGCCACTCAAAAAGTCCAAACATTGACATTGGTCTTTTAATACTGTTTGAATCACTACAAACTTACACAGGGAACAAACAAGTGGTCTTTTAACACATGTGGTCTCTTAATACAGATTTCATTGACAATGACATCAATACAAAAGGAAACCATACAGGTAATCTATGAAAACAATTGGTTGAAGTAGTCGCATGTGCAGGTTTGACTGTACGCAAAGTAATGTATTAGTTCATTTCTTGATGATATCAATCTGTTGTAATTTGTAGATTAAGAATTGCAACATTACCTGATATATTATTTAATTATATTCCCCAAATCAATAGGTAATAGGATAATATATTTTGCTATCGGATATGATATTATGCATTTATCGTTAATGAGAATAGATTTGGATAGTCTGTTATTTTCCTTTTCAACTTTTGCATGATTTCCTTTGTGTTGTTGGGTTTGTTGTCTAATTATTTTCTTTATGAACTTTTCTGACTATTGCCTTTTTGTTGACTGTAGATGTCAATGTGTTTCCTGTGTGTTGATGGGTTTGTTGTCGGATGCATTTTTCTTTCTAACTCTTTCTGCCCTATGTCTGTTTGTTGACTTTTGCTTCCTGTGTGATGTCACATTTTTTTGCATATGATTGCAGTATTCATTTGTGCTTCCCGTCTGTTGACTTTTTGTTACCTCCCATGTTTTATTTGATTTTTCCTGATTGTTGCCTTTATGATACCTGTTGATTTTATAGTTATCGTATACCAGGAAGTTTGTCCGCAGTTTAACTAAAAAAAATGTCTCTCTCCCCATACAACGAGGACGAATTTTATAATGACAGCGAATATTAGTACACAATATGTTATCCGTTGTATTCAAATTTAAATGGCAAAATTAACACTAGGCGCACATGGATATCATCGGCAAAAGGTGAATATACACAGTATTTTGTTTGGTTGTTGACAGTGTGATTTTGACTGAATTTTGCCTGTTTGTTGCTTGTAAGATGTCTATCAGTTTCATTTCTAAAGGGAGGTATAAAGGCGGTCATATGGACGGACGTTTTCCAGTGTGTGGTCATGTATTGTGGGATTGCTGGTATCATCATCAAGGTTGGTTTATCAATATTTAGTTATATATTTAATGCCTTAACATAGTATTGTAAAATAATGTTTGACGAGAGGTGCTGGTAACTGATCGTGTATTATATTACATGAATGCCACATGCACTCACTTTGTAACACATATTCAATTACTTGAATCTAGAGGGAAAATGTTTGTTTTTTATCATAATATGGAAATATGTTTTATTACATGATGATAATAATATTGAAGAAACATTTTGATGGTGATGTCACAAAGGAACAAAGAGTAGACATCATATTGCTGGTCGACTTTATGGTGAAACATGGAGAAAAATATTTTTCTCTGATCGTTTTACTTGAACCGAGTGACACTGATAGCAACATCTTGTTTTAAACGAAGCGAGAAACGGACGAGCCTGAGAGTGATCTAGTGAGAGCTGGCTTCTGACTAAACAGTATTGACCTGTAGCATGGCTGAAGACAAGATTAAAAATAACATTTCATTTCTGCCTTAAAGTTATAAAGTGTGGTAGTTTTAAAATAGTAAAATATCACTGCTGTGGTTTCATGATGAAACAGTTAACTTCTCGCCCCAAACGAGAGTCAAACGAGAGTTTGTATTACTACTCATTTCGGTTCATAGGCTGACGTTTACTTGGTGCAAATTTAAATATTTAAGTACTGTACAACAGAAGGGTAAATACAAGTTTTATTGGCTATGTGTATTGGCTCATTTGCATATCGATGTGATCTTCAAAGGAAAAAAAGGCAAGGGGTATCTTGAAAAAGTACACTGAATAAAAAGATAAGGTTCTCTGGACTGGTAAGTGTAAAAGCATAAAAACAATCTTGGACCTATATATCACACAAGGTAATAGAAAGTAACTCCCTCTTTTTAACAGTCCTTGAACCGTTTTCTATCTCTGTATTCCAGGGGTGCATGGTAGTTGGAGGATTCGGGAGAGTGTTTGAGATAAATGGAGAGTACGGTCGTTTAAACTACTTCAAGTAAGCAACCTTTTCTGACTTGATGCAACAGTTAAGTTCATTGTTCTGCGAAATTTAAGTGCGTCTTTGGTTATGTGTCTGTAACTCGTGACAGCACAATTGTCTCTGACCTTACGTTAGCTTTTTCTCCTTGTGTTTTTTTGTTAGTAGAATTGTTTTTTATTTCCCCCCCCCCCCCCTCATGGCATTGTCAGTTTCATCATCAATGTGAGGACACCCGCCATGTAAATCCAAGTCGAATCCAAGAAATGTCACGTGAAACATGTTTTTAGAGATTACCATTGAAATGTCCGTGAATTGGTCTCATAAAACAGGTTCAGATTACTTGAAAGCCATCACAAAGAGGAATATTTAAGTGGTTGTTTAGCATCGTTGGTTTCTTGAAAGCTATGATATCTTGTAAATGTTAATAATCATTTTTAAGTAAATGTTAATAAGTGCTCATTAATTTGAAAAATCATGAAAAAGTAGGATTATTGAAACCTTTATTTGCCTGTTTAAATGTACATATATCAACAATTTTCAAAAAAAAATAAAAAAAAAAAAAAAAAAA
>NW_018404360.1:658336-673108 GCF_002113885.1 Mizuhopecten yessoensis
TTTTTTTTTATGTTTTATGAATAAACACGATGTTTTGGAAATATTTATCAAAAGAAATTTATACTATGTTGCGAATTACAATTTCGAGATAACCTTCTTTTATTTACGAACTTATGTCTTTGATGCTGAAATTGACAACTTTATAAAAATACATTTTCACTGAAATTATGAAATCTGGGTGTCGGAAAGGTGTTAAATTATTCTTCGGAAAAGAAAAAAACAGTAGAGCTAGATAAGAAATTATACGGGGGCAGGCTCCTATGGAGAATTAACATTACTGGAAACAGGCCCTTTATTTGACATATTTTCAATATATATAAATGTATCAAGTGAAAAAAACAATATACAGTTAGTCGAGCCATGCCATTGACTAGTAAAATCAGTGAACTCTAGATTGGACATTTATATTGGTAATTAGTAGACCCCAAGTCAGTAAAAAGAATATGGAAAGTGAAAATTAATTAATTTCATCTGGAACTACATTGGATTTTTTCAGCTTCGATTTTGATCCGACCGTCCGTCACACCTTTTGGAACCTTCTGATTGGTACGTCCACTCGTCTGGTGTACCTGACCTTTAACCAGACAACAATCCAAAGAGTATGCGCTGTTCCTACCAAGCGAGACGCTACAAAGTAAGTCTGCAAAGATTTATGTATTACCACGAAATATCTACAACGTCCTTTATCCGTCTCGTTCACTGCTGACCAGCTTTTGTGAATTCGTATATTTTACGGGATTTTAAGTCATCCCTTTCTGTTTAAACAGCAGTGGTTTAGATTGGTTTGACATTCCATCTTTCTGGACCCTTACATCACCGATGAGCCATATTAGGACAATACAGCCTTATGATGCCGTGAAGCGGAGCGGTGTAATTCAGTTTAGGCATATCTCATGCCAGATTTGATAGGTGCAATTACCTGTTTGATTTACGTTCATCATTTAGTGGTTATTTTCCCACAAAAAACCCATAAGACCTTTATTTCGAAGATGCCTTGCAATAATTTATACATAGACTGATGTTGTTGTTGTTGTTGTTCATTCTGTATTTTTATGTTTAAGTTGCAAAGAAAAGATTTAATCGTCATTATCAGTGTGAACTATTATACATTTATTAAGATCTCACAGTTACGTAAAATATACTGCATATTCCTCTGTGAGCAAACAGTTTGGATAATATACACATAACATAACAAAATCAACTGTAATTGTATTCTAAAATAGTTCAACTGTAATTGTATTTTAATAAAATCAACTGTAATTGTGTTTTTAATAGGATATTTCTATTTGCGGGGCCAGCATTTTTTCTGACCTTTTCCATCGCTACGTTTGAAGGACTCGTAGCTGTGGCCTATTTTCATTCTATCGGATGTGATCCCCTCGCGACTGGACAGATCAAAAACCCTAATCAGGTAAACGCATTTGTTTACTCAACATTTAGACAGCACTGTCACTTAATCGTATTATGTTACAAACAATAGCTTTTAATATTTCCGTCGACCTTATGTTGCTCAATTTTACAAAATATTTCTTTGTTTATATTATGTTGGTTTAATTGTGCAATATTGTGAAAATAAGGTATCGCTGTCGAAGGATTAGGTAAACAACTATTTGTAATGCTAGACCAGTAGAACTATTAAATTATAAAGCTTACTATTGTGAAAAACTCGACTTTCGTAATCTTGTGATTATATTGTTTGACATACTGTATCTATTATCAAATGCTGAAGGTGTAATCATCTGTGTCTCTTTCTTTTGCGTTGTAGTGAGTCACGAACGGGCTGAGTCTAAAATATTTCAAAATATCATCCTAATTAAATAAATAGCAACAGTCATTATATGTCCAAGCTTACCATTTCATCAGGGATTGGATAGTCCTCACCCTTGAACCATCCCTTTATGACAGAAGAAAAAAACTTTCATTACAATTTGCAGCTCAATTAAAATCAAACCCTAAAAATCCTGCTTTCGACCAAGTATTCAACCCAAAATACCAAAACATATTTACGCAAAACCAAAAACTTCTGCCAACATTTGGTATCCGAATTTCAAATTTCCTGCAAGAACTCAACATAAAGTTGACGGACATAGCTGAATTTAACATATCTGATGTTCCTCCGTGGACCATTCAAACCCCTGATTTTAACTTTACATTATATAAGCGAGGGAAATCAATATCGATGAACACCGTATTAAAAAGGAATTATTTGTTCAGACTCTCTATCTGTCCTACAGAGTTTACAGTTACGAGATCCTAAAAACACACTCGTACAAAACCTTGCTCTTCGAATATCTCGTATCTTAAAATAGTCGAAAATAACTTTACTATGTATTTNCGTAGAGAGGAAGTTGTCCTCGCTCGGCTCCGTACTGGGCACACATATCCTACTCATTCGTACCTTTTAAAACGAGAAGATCTACCTTCATGCCACGCATGTGACACTCCATTTACAGTGGAACATTTTTTAATAGAATGTTCCGATTTTAAACACATTCGTGATAACTACTTTCGAGTCCCGGATATGAAAACACTTTTCAGTTCCGTGGACTCGAAGGCATTATTTAACTATTTGAAAGACATCGGTCTATTTTATAGACTCTGATGTCTTTTAACCCACCTTACCGTTTTTGACGTTATATATATATCACATATTCCATATCATCTATTCGTTATCTCTTTTATTATTTTAACCCCAATTTTTTATTTTTTATTATCTACACATACAATGCGAATGCTTTTAAAATGAACCATTTTATCTGATTTTATCTTCACTACTCACATGTTTGTTAAAAAAATAAAAAAATAAAATAAATCACCATGGCCCTTAAATGACCACAGCCGTCGATGGGCCGTTAAACATAAACAAACAAACAAACAAACAAACCCTTGTGAATACAGGGAGTGCACACGCAAACAGGAAGTTTCACATAATCAGGCAGTTTTCTCCATTGTTTTCATTCTAATATTCAGATTCTGTCTTTTTCAAAAGAAGTTAACTGTTATTAAGAAGGCTCCACCCTTTCACAAGTATCCAGCAGAATTCAATGAAATTTTCACATAATGGTTATGTCACTATGTAGAGATGATTTTATAAAAATCTAAGCATTCCGATAAACTGGGGATTTTTTTGGTAAATACTGAAAAATTGATTTTTTGTCAAATTCATCACTTTCACATTTTTTGAATGTGTGGCATTTTTCAAAACTATTACAACAATAAAATAATGAAAAGAAACATTGCTAATCAACCCTATAAATATTTTATTTATCATAACATATCTACAACATGTTATAGAAAGCTTATTTTATTGAAATTGTATGGATAAAAGTTACTAAATACAAGCTAAAAGCAAACAGGACACAAAGTTTCATACAAAAAGAGTGAAAAATTAAACCAAATACACACAAAGTCTTTATAATTCATTTATTTTACATTTTACAATAATTTTGATCCTGATGAGAGTTGTCTACCTTGAAAAAAATCGGAACTTTTTGCAGAGGGATAGAATTTATACAATGACAGTTATTTTCTTTAATGTACTAAAAACGACGGAAATAAATTCATTTACTATATTTAATTGTCAATTTACTGTTCTTTTATGGAACAAAATAACTCTCATTCATGTACACTTTGGACATCATTCCATAGCCCGCTTACGCATGGTATATTTACATGTCAGGTACATATGTAACCATACGCTATCGCATGGTATGCCGTTAACACGTGCACGCACATGTACTTGCATTTTATAGGGATCTTGATATTTTACAAACCACTATTTTCACAGTGTTATTGTAATTGCATTTGTGAAACGATTTATCTGACGTAACTCGCTCGACAACAAAAATCGTAGCGACCAAGAGCTTGTGAACTGCTGTTAGCACGTGATACGTACAGGTGACATAAGATTGACGGAGACTTCACAAGCTTAAGAAATATGTTTAGTAAAAATATTTCGTATTTTCTCGAAAGATAGTTTTCTGGTAATGTTCTCAGTAACTTCTTCCTATACTTCAGTTGTAACAGTTCTTCGTTAATGCCACTTTTTTAAAGTTTTAAACTCCTTATTTTGGATTGATTTATTTATGCTCATGAATATTTTGATTTTTTTAAACTACTTATTTAATCATTTATAACAGTAGATATCTAATTCAGACCTTCCAGTGCTGAAAGTGCTACTTTTTAGAATATAACACATAATATGTTATCATTTGTTCCAATTATTTATTGTACCTATAACCCAAATACAAGTTTGGGCGGCTTTATGGCAGACGGGTGAGTGAAACACGAATTCAACTTCTCGCGAATACTAAAAAAGGAAGTAATATCAAATAGTGATTTACGTGATCACACATACGGTGCTGACATACAAATTAAACACAATTAATATACATCATGCTTAGGACGCTGATTTAAAGTTTGAATTATGCATGGCAGTATAACTTTTGTGGCTAGATGTTTTTCATGGCGCAGCATAAAATCGTGTGGATACATATTTAAGCGCCTTTAATTATTCAACCCTGTCTCAAATGTTTTATCTGCAAACTGCTCCACCATAATAATGATTATAAAGAATGTTCTGTAAAAGTACAATCATTGCCTTTAATTCAAACGCAAAATATCCGTTTATTCTGTCTTTCTTATCGACATGATCGTTATCATCACTTCTTAATAAAAACAATGGAGTAACTAGAAATGGAGGCATATTCGATTCAACAGTTGATAGAACTACTTTCGCAAATAAGACTTTCGTCATATAACTGTAACATTAAACTAAGATATATTCATTGTTCACTTCCATGATAGTAACATACCTGCTTCCCCAGCCTGCAGTATATACATGTTGCAGTTGATTTGGTCTGCAAGAGCTTGTTCCAAACATCATAATTTCCGTTCTAAAAACATAGAGTTTTCTATAATGTAGGTTGATGAAGAAGAAGACTATGATCATGTTTTAGGGCTTTGTCCCATGCTATTTTTTTGTGTGATGTAAAGGTAGATATATTTTTATTATGTGCACAAGTGTCTCCCGTTGCTTCTAAGTAATTCCCTCGTTCCCGCTATTACTTGGATTTGACCTAGGTTTACAATTCGGATGTCGTCGATGAAACAGGAAACGGTAACCCTTCCGGAACACCTGGGACTCAACGACTTTGTGATAAACGACACCAGACTCAAGATGGCGTTCGACATGTGTCTTTTATTAGGGTCGCTTGCCCCATCAATCCGTCAATAAACAAAGGTCGCTTACAACAATAACCAATAATAATAATGTAGAGTTCTAAGAGAAGCAACTCTTACATACAGTTATGGCAATTACATTACATCTCCATTTTTATGTTAAATAAACCAGTCCTATACAACATACACACTTAATAAGTCCTTAAGTTGACTTAAACAGTCCTGCTGAACATAATCATTCAGGTATGCTGGTCTTGAACTTATTCTTTCAGCTCGTGTGATTGTATTTGCAACGTTTGGCTTTCCTATTTCATTTTCATGATGTTCATTAATAGGTTTTGGAGTGTTCTCAACATCTATCACGTCATCTAGCTTGCTCGTTCCTTAACAACAGCTGGTTCCTATTTGCGGTTTTCGGTATTTTGTACACGCACAATTTCACCGGAATTAACTGGCGGCTGAATAACGCATTGGCGTTTGAAGTTTTTGACGATTTTTTCCGTTTCAGTGACGGCAGCGATTCCTGTGCTAATTAATAGCGGAGTAGCACACGGCAGTTTTGTTTTCACTTGTCGGTTCATGAGCATTTTCGCAAGTGATTCATTAACACCATCAATAGGTGAGGCACGGTACTCGAGTAACCCAATGTAAATGTCACCTTGACTTTCATCGGCCTTTTTAAGTAAGTTTTTGATTGTCTGATCACATCTTTCGGCCTGCCCATTAGACTTCGGATATCTTGGGCTTATCGGTTACTAATTCCCGTGGAATTCCATGCCTTGCAAAAATCGACTTGAACGCGGTTACCGTCGTTTTGCCTGTTAAGTCCTGAAGCGACACTATTTCCGGATATTTTGAATAGTAGTCAACACAGAGCAAGTACTCGTTTCGTTTGTAGTTGAACAAATCTGCACCAACTTTCCACCACGGCTGAGACGGAATATCATGCGGAATAAGCGGTTCCTTACTATTGGATTTACGGTACTTGTTGCAGACTGCGCACTGTGACACCATTTGTTCAATATCGTGGTTCATTCTTGGCAAAAATAGGATTTGACGGGCGCGTTGTTTTGTCTTGACAACACCCAAGTGAGCCTCGTGAAGTTTTTCCAACATTTCACGGCAATTTCAGTATTCGCGAATATCACGGTCAACATCCTTCTGAATAACTGGCCAACCAATGTTCACAATTTGCATGAGTTGCTGAAGGCAATTGCCCGCAACGGTTGCTCGTTTCAACTCGTCAAGTTTCGTAGGCGACACGTGTAGTTGTTCCTCCAGGAAGTTTACATCGATCTCCTCGTCAACTAACTTTTCGGTCGTTTCGTTCAGGTACGCCCTGGATAACGCGTCGGAAATATACATTTCTCTGCCTTGTTTGTACAGAATAGTCAGATCATATCGTTGTAATCGCATCAACATTCGCTGTAGACGCGGTGTGGACTGAGATATCGGTTTCGCATGTATCGCGACTAGCGGCTTGTGATCGGTTTCTACCGTGGCTTGACGACCATAAATATACTGATGGAATTTCTCGCATCCATACACAATGGCTAACATCTCGCGTTCGATTTGCGCATAACGCATCTGTGTTTCTGTCAGGGCTCGCGAACTACACGCAACCGGATGTTCATTCTGCATGAGCACAGCACCTAACCCTCTCGAGCTTACACAACAGATAGGGTAACGGGCTGTTTAACATCGTAAAATTTCAACACTGGCGCTGACGATACAACCTGTTTCAGCTTGCGGAAACTATTTTCCTGTGGAGCGTCCCAATGCCACAAAACGTCCTTCCGCAGCAATTCGCGTAAAGATGCAGATATTTCAGACAGGTTTTCGATAACAGCAAGGTATTGTACGATACCAAGAAAACGTTTCACTCCGGCTTTATCTACGGGTGCGGGCATTTCCAAAATTGCTCTGACCTTGTCAGGGTCAACTTTCAGTCCGTCTTTACTTATGACGTGGCCTACGCACTTCAGTTCCGGTACCCGAAGTTCCATTTTTGCTTTGTTGAGTTTGAAGTTTCGCTCCCTCGCACGTTGGAGCATTAAATGTACACGCTCATCGTGCTGCTTATCATTCTCGCCCCACACAAGAATATCGTCAACAACGCACTCGACTCCATTGATGTCCTCAAACATTTCACGCACTCGTTTAGTGAACACTTCCGGTGCTGAGGTGATACCAAAAGGCAGTCGTAGATAGCGATATCTTCCAAACGGCGTATTGAAACTTAGTAATTTCGTGCTTTCGGAATCTAGGCCAATCTGCCAAAACCCATGGGTTGCGTCGAATCGTGAAAAAACTTTCGCATTTGGAAGTCTTGCGGCGATCTCATCGATTATCTCCAAGGGGAAGTGTTCTCTTTTAATCGCACGGTTAAGGTCTTTTGGGTCGATACACACTCGCGTTTTACCCGGTTTAACCACAGTGACCATGCTATGTACCCAGTCAGTGGGCTTATCTTGTTTCCCAATGACGCCTAGCGATACCATACGGTCTAGTTCGGTGCGCACTTTATCGCGTAATGCAGCGGGCACTCTCCTTGGTGAATGAACAACTGGCGCGACCGTCGGATCAAGTTGTATTTTGTGTACCCGGACAACAAACCAAGTCCCTCAAATACATCGCTGTATTCCTTGCTGATTTCGTCTTTGGTTATTTTTTTTTCAACGGAGTGTACGCGTACTACAGAACCAATGTCACTACACATTTTCCTTGCAAGAATGGGCTGTGTGTTAATGTCTACAATATAGAAGTTCATGTCGTACGTTTTCCTGCGAAAAACAACAGGAATTTCCTTGACGCCCTTAGGGTGTATGCGATTTCCATCGTACGTGACTAGCATGATTTTTGTATTTGACAGTTCTTTGTTTTTCAACTGTAAACTGTTGAACACTGTTTTCGGCAACGCGTTTGCTTGGGCCCCATTGTCTAATTTAAACTGCACTGGTTTTGAACTTAGCACCAAAGTTTCTGTCCAATCTTCAGTATCCGGGTCCTGGCCAATACTATCCATAACTCTGACGGTGCCTATGAAAAATTCATCATCGCTTTCATGACTCACCGCGTGAACTGCTCTCGGCCTCGGCTTCATTTTGACTTTTGTGAAGCACTGTTTTGAGAAGTGGTTCAGTCTATGACAATTATAGCACTCTTTGCCATCCGCAGGACAAACTCCTTTTCCAAGTCCATGTTGTGTACCACAGCTTCTACATTTTTTTTTAGTACTTTCAGCACTTTGATTTTGCTTATACTGCACTGCTGACGCTTTGCGAGGTTTATTACGTTTATACCGGCTTCTTTCCTTGTGCCTGACTTGACGTGACACTGCATGTACTTCTGCTGAAGCTTCATGTTGATCTAGACTTTTCGTTTGTTTAGCACTGACTTCGTGCGCGCGACAAATGTCAATAGCTTTTGCTAATGTCAAATCGGATTCGCGTAATAAACGCCTTCGACACGTTTCATCTTTGATTCCACACACTATGCGGTCTCGGATCAAACCATCTTTGAGATTTTCAAATTCGCATTGTTGTGCCTTATTCTTGAGATCAGTGGCAAAGGAGTCAAAAGTTTCATGACTTAACTGTGAACAAGTGTTGAACATATGACGAGTGTATGTCAAATTCTTACGAGGTTCACAGTAATCTTTTAATTTTGCTTTTAACACATCAAATCTTTCTTTGTCATCGTCGTTGATTACAAAAGTATTGTACACCCGACGTGCCTCGATGCCTGCAATGTGTAGGAATGCGGCGACTTGCACCTTTCCCGGTTTTTCACCCATACCTGTAGACGTTAAATACAGTTCAAAACCTTGGATCCATTCCTTCCAGTTTTCGGCTAAATTCTCTTTCAGGTTTAGTGACGTTGGAGTTTTTAATTGTTCCATAATGTGTCGTTTTCTTCAGTTTACTTCTGACACCATGTGATAAACGACACCAGACTCAAGATGGCGTTCAACATGTGTCTTTTATTAGGGTCGCTTGCCGCATCAATCCGTCAATAAACAAAGGTCGCTTACAACAATAATCAATAATAATATTATAGAGTTCTAAGAGAGGCAACTCTTACATACAGTTATGGCAATTACATTACAGACTCCTTTGTTCATAGTTTGCCCTTGTTATATCGATTTTGAGTTTAAATTACATTAGACGCTTTCGTTTACTTCTTTATATGGACAAGCTGCATCACATACTTTTTTCTATTTGAACAAAAGTAATTCTTAATCCCTTTAAAATTTCATTGCATGTATTTATTCATCATAGGTATTGGGTATGCAAGGTTAAAGACATATCATGTTTGTTCAAATGAAATTCCTTGAACAACTTTCAAAGTGAAAGGGGGCCAAATGTATAAAAATACTGAAACAATTTCTTCTAAATACTAATGTTCTGATTACAAAGGCTTCATGAGTAAAATAGGTTAAAGTAACTTAATTTGGATCTATACTCAGCTTGACACTTATCATTGATTTATTATTATTTTCTTTTTGCAAGGGAATTTAATCTGACCAACCTTAGGTTCAATCCTTTTGACAAATTGGAAATTCAAATATGTCGGTTCGAGTTGAATAAGATTTGTTTGAATAAATTGCAGCTTTTACATAGAATGAATTTAACAAAAGTTGAAACTGTACAGCATTAAATAACATATGAACAATTCAGGCCCTTTGATGTTTCTTCTTAAGTTAAATATCAGTTATATCAGTTTTTAATTTTGGAATAGCTGGTATATATAAAGAACATCAAGTTTTTGAGTATCTTTACTCTCAGTATTTTGATGTGAAATTAAATTTTTGTTTCTTTCCCACTTTATCTTTCACTGTCATTACTGTTTCCTTTTTTTTTAAACAAAAAAAGTCATTGATCTTGGCAAAAATTAGAAATTAATTGGCGTCAAAACGATTAATCATGCTAGCTTTGGACAAAGGTTCATGTCGCGTCCTACTATGAAATCGTGAGGAAGCTAGGTCAATGGGCTTGTCCTCATACACACATATATTGTTGTGTTTTAGATCATACCGTATATGGTCATCTGGTTGTTTAAAGATACTCCGGGAATGTCAGGTCTGTTCATGGCTTCCCTTTTCTGTGCCTCACTCAGGTAAGTTCTTTTGTTCCCCACACAGGTGAGTTCTTTAGTACCTCACTCAGGATAAGTTCGTCTCAACTTTACTGAGGTAAGTTCTTTTGTATCTTACTCAGGTCAGTTCTTCTGTGTTGTACACAGATTCGTCTATGCTTAACCCATGTTATCTCTTCTCTGCCTCACTAAGGTAACTTCTTTTTACCGCATTCAGGTAAGTTTGTCTTAACCATATTGAAGTGCGTTCTTGTAGGCTTCACACAATTAAGTCTTAATATTTCCGTCGATTCTTTCGAAAGTTTTTTTTTAACACCAATTGTATCTGGTTAAATACAACTAGGTAAGTAATCAATCCGTTCTAGCTACATTGACCTGCTTCCTACTATTTATTTACACAAATCACGGATCTCAGTTGCTATTAGACCTAAACGTAGCCTCTTTTACCCCGGTTAGGACCTTTGGATTATTTGAAGAAAATTGTCTTAGGAATACAAGAATGTCACTGAAGGTTTTATTTAACTATTCACATAATTCAAATTTACACCATCAGAGCCAATATTGCATCTTCTTTGAAGCGAACTATGTTCTTGTCTCTCTTACTTTACCATTATTTGCATTTTTATTAGGATTCATGATGATTTGCATTTGTTTCCGTATTTCAGCGATTCATGCTGTTGTCTTTTGTATCAATTTGAGCTTGATATTGGCATTGTGTGATGACATTCTTCATATATTTCTTTCATAATAAATTGAGATTGATGGTCAAATCTCTTATAACACCAATTCTTAGCTTTGTGTATTATGAATTTATCGTTAATATCATACACCACATTTCGGTAACGGTAAACTAAATTCTCAATTTGACATTGACTATCAAGAAATATTCAGTATGAATTACATGATACACTAAACAAAACCGTATTGATACGACTACTCAAGTCAGCAATGACATCTTGTTAATAATAATACATTCCCAATAGATAAAAGCAACTTAAATTTGTTGCCGTTCAAGCACTCTGTCGTCCGGTCTGAGCAGCCTCTCCGCCCAGACTGTAGAAGACATGGTCAAACCATTCTGGCCAAACATTTCGGACAGAAAAGCGACAACTATTGCCAAGCTGTCAGGTAACTACCGTCCAACCACCACGTCTAATTCTGTTTATGCAGACGATAGTGTAAGGGAGAACAAAGGAAACTTCCATCCAAATCTGTAGGTCTTGTTTCTTTCATTTAATCAAATCTTCAGTCATTCTTTCTTTCATTTAACCAAATCTGTAGTTCTTACTTGTTTTACGGAAATTCATGCATCCAAATGATAATTTAGATTTAGGTTTCATTGTGATAAATGGAGAAAAATTCTATATTTTCAAAGTCTCATCGATTCATCAATGATCAGTATGTCATGACAAAAAGATAGAAGAAAAGAAGCGGTTAGTTTATATGAACTTAAACAGACATCTGAATTAAAAGATGTAAATAGGAGATATGATAGGAAAATATGATAAACGAATACAGTTGAACGAATGCAGAATAACTTTAATGTATTGTTTTTTTGAAAATTCCCTATGTAGTTTACTCTTTTTATAGTGTTATTTTACGGAAGTCTTTCTCTGGCTGTGTCCTTCATGATCGCTAACATCGAGGGAATGCCACTCTCTCAGGTATGTGACGCCACCATTGTTCAATAGTGAGAATCGATGATTGTATGGTATTAGTGCAAGATAAAGCATGTTGGAAATGATATATCACATAGGGATATTGTCCAATAAGAATCACTGATAAAATAACTCATTAATCAACAAGAAATCACTTAATCTAGACAAAGTCGATACTCAGAATAAGAAGTATTAAATCAACTGTGAGTGAATATCATCCATAAGTAGGAGAGGCTAGTATGTTACTTATGAGGAAAGGAAAGTTAAAAGTATATATCGGAAATGAGAGAGATAATAAATGTTATTCATTTACAGATAACTGGTCAGATGTTGTCTGCCTTTGGAGGTGCCTCAGGAGGCATGTTTTTGTATTCGATATTTTGCCCCTGGGCTAACAAAAAGGTCAATATATATGCTGGTAAAAAAAAAGTAATTTAAAAATGTATTGTTTAAATAATGAAGCTAATATGGTTTATTTGAAGTTTCAATTGTAATTTACTCTTAAGCCGTTGTTTGGTCAATTATCACTATTCCTCGATAATGCTTCTATTCTCATGCAAACAATGATAACGTTAAGTGAGGGGTTTTCAGTAATCCTTTTGTGGAATTAAATTATTAAAAATCAAGATTCCAAAAACATTGTTTATAGTGTTTTCGGTCGTACCTGAACAAATAACTTCACTTTGGAACTTCTTGTTCGTGGTTTTTCGGTCGGCAAAAGATAATAGTTAACTCTTTTGCGTTATAATTTTTTCAGGAAAATTAATGGTGGACTAACACGAAAACCAAAAAAATAAGAAATATCACATTTACATATTCGGCCTTTAAGTATAAGATGGCTTGTTTTGAACTATATATATTATAACCCTGACTTTAACAGTTTTAAATCATGTTCAACTTATTTCCTTAAATAGGGAGTCATAATTGGAGGTATTTTTGGAATGATCTTTATTTTCTGGATTGGAATCGGTAAAAGCTTCTCTACAACTTTAATCAAAGAGCCACGACTCCCTCCTGTGTCGTTAGGATACTGCCACCTAAGGGACAGCATCAACGTCACCAGTGACGTCACTAACACGACTGAATTGTTCAATGCAACCATGACAACCATGGTCACGGAATTTCACGAACCCCTTGCCCACCAAAAGTATGTAACGTGATAAAAATGATAATCAGTTTATAGTGGTTATTGTTGACGTCATCATTATGACGTCACAATGGTAACGTTTGATTCCAGTTAATCCTGATGGCAAGTATTATTGATTGAAAAAACAAAAATCATTTCCGAAAACAAATCGTACATATTTTTAGCGTTTTCAATATGATATCACAGTGAATTCGAATGCTTACAATTAGAAACTTATATATTTAACAAATATTTTCAAAGAATTTACCAAAGCAATGTGGGATACCAATGAAAAAGGTATCCTATAAAAAAAAGGCTCACACATTGAAAAATCCAGTAGAGGGAGATCTCCCACACAGTCTGGTCTTCTCAGATGTTTGCAACCCTAATGATATTAGAATCGTTTTTCTCCGATTAATTTTAAAGTTTGTATTTTATTGTCAGTGAGGGTTTGGACAGATTGTACTCCGTATCTTACCAATGGATTGGTGCCATGGGAATTTTCACTACCATTATTGTAGCTAGCCTCGTCAGTATCGTTACAGGTAAGTTATATGGCTACAAGTTCCTCCATGTGTATACAAGAAAGGGTTTGTGACTAAATGGCTTCCAGTTATTCGAATCTTATGTCAATACCTTGTTGTTTGGTCTAAAGTGGTTTTGGAATAACACAGTATGGTGTATAAGGTAAAGAGTATCAACGATTTAAACTTTATACTAGTGATTACCTTTTCACTATTGAAAAATATTTGTTCAAGCCCTTTTCAGCAGAAATGTTCCATAAACACTACATGTTGTCATGCATTTTACAAAATCATACTTGTTAAAAATTTGAATGTTTGAAATTTGAAAATAGAAATAAGAAGGAAAATACAAAAAAATATTTTTCATTGTATCAATGTCGCTGTCTAGAAATCACAACTGCCAACTATCAGAAATAATGTCCAACTTTTGAGCCGTAAAGCCCATGGAGAACTTCCCATGTTTACACTAAGCCAGAAAAACTTTTTCACGGCTGCTGGATTCATCTTCTTTATACAAAGGAGAATACTCAAAGTCGAACAAAAATCTGAGTTTAACTCTTCTTCGCGATTACAACCGGTGCAGTGTTACCCATTACCTCTGTTATACTACAACCGGTGCAGTGTTACCCGTTACCTCTGTTATAATACGGTGCAGTGTTAACCGTTACCACTGTTGTATTACAACCGGTGCAGTGTTACCCGTTACCTCTGTTATATTACAACCGGTGCAGTGTTACCCATTACCTCAGTTATATTACAACCGGTGCAGTGTTACCCATTACCTCTGTTATACTACATCCGGTGCAGTGTTACCCGTTACCTCTGTTATAATACGGTGCAGTGTTAACCGTTCCCACTGTTGTATTACAACCGGTGCAGTGTTACCCATTACCTCTGTTATACTACATCCGGTGCAGTGTTACCCGTTACCTCTGTTATATTACAACCGGTACAGTGTTACCCGTTCCCTCTGTTATATTACAACCGGGGCAGTGTTACCCATTACCTTAGTTATATTACAACCAGTGTAGTGTTACCCGTTTCCTCTTTTATATTATAACCGGTGCAGTGTTACTCGTTACCTCTGTTATATTACAACCGGTACAGTGTTACCCGTTACCTCTGTTATATTACAACCGGGGCAGTGTTACCCTTTACCTCTGTTATATTACAACCGGTGCAGTGT
>NW_018404360.1:675557-676130 GCF_002113885.1 Mizuhopecten yessoensis
CACAATCGGTGCAGTTACCCTTTACCTCTGTTATATTTCAACCGGTGCGGTGTTATCCATTACCTCAGTTATATTACAACTGGTGCAGTGTTACCCATTACCCCAGTTATATTACAACCGGT
Organism: Mizuhopecten yessoensis; assembly: GCF_002113885.1. NCBI lineage: Eukaryota > Metazoa > Mollusca > Bivalvia > Pectinida > Pectinidae > Mizuhopecten > Mizuhopecten yessoensis. The sequence goes on from NW_018404360.1 coordinate 675,680, forward strand.
GCAGTGTTACCCATTACCTCAGTTATATTACAATCGGTGCAGTTAACCTTTACCTCCGTTATATTACAACCGGTGCGGGGTTATCCATTACCTTAGTTATATTACAAACGGTGCAGTTACTCTTTACCTCTGTTATATTTCAACCGGTGCAGTGTTACCCATTACCTCAGTTATATTACAATAGGTGCAGTTACCCTTTACCTCCGTTATATTACAAACGGTGCGGTGTTATCCATTACCTTAGTTATATTACAAACGGTGCAGTGTTACCCATTGCCTCAGTTATATTACAACCGGGGAAGTGTTACCCATTACCTCAGTTATATTACAATCGGTGCAGTTACCCTTTACCTCCGTTATATTACAACCGGTGCGGTGTTATCCATTACCTTAGTTATATTACAAACGGTGCAGTTACTCTTTACCTCTGTTATATTACAACCGGTGCAGT
>NW_018404360.1:679322-688988 GCF_002113885.1 Mizuhopecten yessoensis
CTCTGTTATACTACAATCGGTGCAGTGTTACCTATTACTTTAGTTATATTACTACCGGTACAGTGTTACCCATTACCTCTGTTATATTACAATCGGTGCAGTGTTACCCATTACCTCTGTTATATTACAACCGGTGCAGTGTTACCCATTACCTCTGTTATATTACAACCGGTGCAGTGTTACCTATTACCTTAGTTATATTACAACCGGTGCAGTGTTACCATTACGTCAGTTATATTACAACCGGTGCAGTGATACCCATTACCTCTGTTATACTGCAATCGGTGCAGTGTTACCTATTACTTTAGTTATATTACTACCGGTACAGTGTTACCCATTTCCCCTGTTATATTACAATCGGTGCAGTGTTACCCATTACCTCTGTTATATTACAACCGCTGCAGTGTTACACATTACCTCAGTTATAGTACAACTGGTGCAGTGTTACCCATTACCTTAGTTATATTACAACCGGTGCAGTTACCATTTACCTCTGTTATATTACAGCCGGTGCAGTGTTATCCATTACCTCTGTTATATTACAACCGGTGCAGTGTTACCTATTACCTCAGTTATATTACAACCAGTGCAGTGTTACCCATTACCATAGTTATATTACAACCTGTGCAGTGTTACCCATTTCCTCAGTTATATTACAACCTGTGCAGTGTTACCCATTTCCTCAGTTATATTACAATTGGTGCAGTGCTACCCGTTACCTCAGTTATATTACAACCAGTGTAGTGTTACCCATTACCTCTGTTATATTGCAACCGGTGCAGTGTTACCTATTTCCTTAGTTATATTACAACCCGTGCAGTGTTACCCATTACTTTAGTTATATTACTACCGGGGCAGTGTTACCCATTACCTCTGTTATATTGCAACCGGTGCAGTGTTACCAGTTACCTCAGTTATACTACAATCGGTTCAGTGTAACCCATTACCTCAGTTATACTACAATCGGTACAGTGTAACCCATTACCTCCGTTATATTACAATTGGTGCAGTGCTACCCGTTACCTCAGTTATATTACAACCGGCGCAGTGTTACCCATTACCTCTGTTATATTACAGCCGGTGAAGTGTTATCCATTACCTCTGTTATATTGCAACCGGTGCAGTGTTACCTATTTCCTTAGTTATATTACAACCCGTGCAGTGTTACCCATTACTTTAGTTATATTACTACCGGGGCAGTGTTACCCATTACCTCAGTTACATTACAACCGGTGCAGTGTTTCCCATTACCTCAGTTATATTACAACCGGTACAGTGTTACCCGTTACCTCAGTTATACTGCAATCGGTGCAGTGTAACCCATTTCCTCAGTTATATTACAATTGGTGCAGTGTTGCCCGTTACCTCTGTTATATTACAACCGGTGCAGTATTACCCATTACCTCAGTTACATTACAGCCGGTGCAGTGTTACCCATTGCCTCAGTTATATAACAACCGGTGCAGTGTTACTCATTTCCTCAGTTATATTACAACCGGCGCAGTGTTACCCGTTACCTCAGTTATATTACAACCTGTGCAGTGTTACCCATTTCCTCAGTTATATTACAACCGGCGCAGTGTTACCCATTACCTCTGTTTAGTACAACCGGTGCAGTGTTACCCGTTACCTCAGTTATACTACAATCGGTGCAGTGTAACCCATTACCTCAGTTATATTACAATTGGTGCAGTGTTACCCGTTACCTCTGTTATATTACAACCGGTGCAGTGTTACCCGTTACCTCAGTTATACTACAACCGGTGCAGTGTTACCCATTACCTCAGTTATATTACAACCGGTGCAGTGTTACCCATTACCTCTGTTATATTACAACCGGTGCAGTGTTACCCATTACCTCAGTTACATTTTCCCCAACAGAAAATATCTTGTTTATTTTGTCAATTTCCAATTGAAAATAATCGTCGGCAAACAAATGTATGGAGAGATTGAGGATACAAAACGTTGATGTTATACCATCAGTGCAAAGCGGTTTGTTGTCAATTTAGTGATTTATACATGTAACATTAGCAATTCTGTAAAGAAAGTCCTATTCATGTAATAATCATCATGGTAAGTCGTCCGTCCGTTATTCCATCCGTCCTTAAACAATTATTGTTAGCACTATTTCTCAGCAAGTACTGCAGGGATTTTTCTGAAATTTCACATGAGGTTTTCCTTTCTCCCCCCTTTTGAAAGTTTGTTAGCGCTATTTGGCAGAATTACTGGATGGATTTTTGCAAATTTAAAATGGTCCCTTGCTATGCATATTAAATTGAAGGACTAAGGAGTTTTTGGAGTTAGAGTTTCTTAGCCCTGTTTCTCATAGAATGTTGGAGGAATGTGATATATTTAATTTTCATATGAAGGTTCCTGATGGTCCAATATCATGCATATTGCTTTCTTGAACTAATCTGAATACAGAGACGATACATAGACAAGCTCTGAATCGTAAGAGCAAAATTGTTAGCGCTAATATGAGAAGGCAAAGCCTTAAAGAGTGTAGCTTTTGTTGATCTCTGATATCTACTGATTCAGAATACTGCTTTCAGAATGAGATTAGATAAACTTTATTTAAAGTCGGCTAGTCGAGGAATAACAATAAAACATAAGCTCTAATGATATTAAGACCGACATAACAATAGAGGAGATCACGGCAAGTTCGGTCCATGTTTATTAAAGTCCTTTCTGGGAAGTATGGCAGCACATCCGTTTTTGAACATTACCCGGTATGAAATTTTCCCTGTTTGAGGATCGGATGGCCGAACGAGCCCTGCCATTGGATAAGTTCGGACAGGCATTAGGGTAAGTTCGGCCCCCATTTGAATCGGCTTAATTATGACGTCATAAAGCATGCAAAGTCAGATTTTACCGCCAATTTTACGAATTTGTATGCGTTACATAGGCCGAATTTGCCACGATATCATTGGCCGAACCTGTCCGGGCCCAAATTGATATTTCAATAAACTGTTATCGTACAACAATATGGCAGTGAGTGCTTGGCTTGGCTTTTATGTATATATTTGAAGCTGTCAGTGTGTTACACGTTTGACCATAAAAGAAAAGAAGCAATTCCTACCACGCGGGTTTTCTCCGGATACTCCATCTTCCTCCCATATTAAGAATTAAATCCTCTGCGTGGTCAGACCCATGGTTTATACAAAATTGGTACTCCTTCACCCAAGGATGCTTCAGGCTAAATAAGGAATAAATCCTGTCATTCCTACAGAAGGAGAAGGAATTTAAAGAATTTGCTATATTTCCCCTATTGGGCCCAGTCCCTCGGCCCCCAGGGGGGCCACACCAACCATTTATACAAAATTGGTCCCCCTTCACCGAAGAATGTTTCAGACCAAATATGGACTAAATCCTTTCATTCCTACAGAATGAGAAGGATTTTAAAGAATTTCCTTCCGACCAGTTGAACTGAAAATGGAAATCAAAAGCTGATGAAATTTTAGACCATGAAAACAATGAACACGTTGACCTATTGGTTTAATGCGGCTCTTTTTGAAGATATGTAGAAATATTAACAGAACCTGGTTGATGACAAAAAGAATTTTCAGAAAACATTTGCATTTGCACTTTTTGTGCCTGTGGCAAAAACTGAAATAAAAAAGTCATGAAGCACCGACAAAGAGACAAAGATCAGTTCCAAGATTTTCCGGTTATTTTTCATCCTTCCGGCAATAACCGATGAAGGTCGATGGAGTGTGACGTGCTTGTGGACGTCATAGTTAGATAGGATATTCATAGGTTCTAAGTTGTGCATGTTTCATTTTAAGGCTGATAAAAAATGGTCGCCAGGCAGCCATCTTGGACAACAGTTTGTCTTCAATCCGGCCAATGGCCACGCTCGTTGTTGCCTTATTACAGTATCAAGCGCGTCCCGGAGTTATTCGGGCCGCTGGAATTTCCTCGTTATATTCTGTGGCTGCTAAATAGTGCCGTCGTTTTTAGTCATATTGTGAATAAAGATCTATATGCACAGCTGATGTAGGAGAGTCTGCAGTACCATTTTGATTCAGGAAGGTAATACATATATACGATGGACTTTTTATTCTTTTAATTTTGAAACACAATGTATCCAATCTGTTTAACAGAGCGCCCCAAACCGGAAACTATAGACGTGCGATATATGTTGCCTATAGGCGAACAGCTGTTACCGTTTCTTCCAAAGGCAGCAAAGCAATTTCTTCATTTCAGAGTACCATTTGAAAAGGTAACCGTTGTCGTTATATAAAGCATCAAAGCTAAAACGAAAAACAAATCTTCATGTCCTTGTATAAAAAGAACTAGGTGGTTTGTTATTTTTTTCAACTTTGTATTTTTTTTTTTATAACAGGCAACTCCTGTGATATCACTGGAATTTCTTTTGTCTGGATAGTTTGTTCGTAACTAAAGCAGTGATGACTTGCAATACTTAACTTTTTAGATTTATCAAATCTTCAATTCACGACAGAGAAATGAGATTTCTCCGGTATATCTATTTAGGTACTAAAGGGGTTACGATTACTTTGTAGAGAGCGAGAGAGAGCCTAACTCCTAGAGTATCGAGGATTCCGTGTACCCAATTGCCAATATAGTGGTATTTGCAACACAAACACCTTTCATCACACCTATATAGAACCACAGTTGCAGTACACAAAAGATAATCATAATCTTACTGGAATACTCAGTAATTAATTTAGTGTCGAAGATGCCATTCGCCATTCTACTCTTTTAAAGCTTCTTGAATTGACGGCAGCTCGAGTTGGTCTCAATGAAATGTATGCACAATACTGTTATTGATCGCATTGGCTTAGCACTGACTGGCTTCCTGCCTGAACAATGGCCTCGTTTGCCAGTCTTTTACACAAAGATGTTGTCAAATCTTTCAGTAATAGCATTCAAAAACTCTTAAACGTTAACCATATCTAAAACCAAAGGGTCCGCTACCGATATACATTTTTTCTACACTCTTAGAATATGCCATGACATAATGGAAAACTCTTTTCGTGACAAGCTGATTGCAATACAAGTAGACTAGACTGATGCATTCGATGAAGGCCAAAGATTTGATAGGCTTTGAAGTTGGTGTAGCTACTCTGTACTCTGTCCATAACAGGACATGTATCAGCCCAGCGATTGGTAAGGTTTTTATACCCGAAACCATTCAAATGCCTTACCGCTAGTCTTCCATTTTGTCATGACATACTCCAATGTTGCAAAGAAGTATACCAAGAGCGTAACCTTTACATTTTGAAGATGGCTGGGGTTAACATGGTAGTATACCTCTAGAAACCAACATAACAATTTCACAGACCCTTTTCGATTACATCTTTTGGATGAGTTGATGGGATTTCCAGAAAATGTATTAATTTGATTTTTTAAACTTATTTTCAGAGAGAGGAGCTGTTACGGAAATCTATAGAAATCAAAGACAAAGAACCCGTTGAAACAATGGAAATGATTTCCTCCAAGTGATGACAAACAGTCTGACCAAAGCCTTACAATAACAACAGCAGTGGACGCAAACCAATAGCTAGATAGATGTCTCACGTCCAGCTTACAATAGTGGTACGAAGCTACCATATAATCAATTGCATTCAGGTCATGTTCATTAAATCATCACGTTTGATGAAACTGCAATTAGCCTCGATTTAATCCTTTATAAACTGCATACCTTTATCAAACCAATGGTTACAATATACAGTATAATTTCCTATTTTAATCGCATAAATATAAAAAGGCAATATTGCGATATTTTTGTTTTCTTCATTATATTGTTCCAAGCATGTAAAACGTCAATGCAGGATTTGTTTTTATATTATATGAAATAAATGTATTTCCAGGAATAAGCAGTTTTTGCCATTATTTCATTAAACAGTAATGTCTGTAAATTTTGAATCTTTGAGACATTTATTTCTAAACCATTGCCTTTAAACCACATTCTTTGTTCTTATTAAAAAGGGCTTCTCTTTTTATTTTAGCAACTAGGCTTTCCTTAGGTATTCATAACAAGTATATTTTGAATTTATTTAATAGTGTTTTGGTTAGGTTAGTCCTGAGAACAAATGTGTAAATGTTGATAAAGAAGATATTTTATAACTATTGATTTGCCTATCAGAATCATATCTCGACATCAGGTGTTCTGTAGTGTTAATTTGTATGCCTCAAACTCAATTTGTTAACGTCATATATGCATGTTTAATTTCTTCTGAATTAAGTTAATTCCGTGCCTCTTAATCAACTTATTGTCCAAAAAAAATATCTTTACTTATGACACCAACAAAACAATGTTTTCTGCTAATATGATCACGACTGGCGATGTACACTATTTTCAGACATATCTCCGTCACACATTTATGACAAGACTCTTTTTCGAAACCCAACGGTCCTGCTTTCAATAAAACTATCGTCTATGCACTAGCTATCATGACAAAATCAGAGGCTCGTTGTAAGTTGTTTGATTGGTTTCAGATATGAAGACCCAACCAATCGCTAAAATGATACCTGGCTGTCCTTAAAGATAAAAGAGGAGCCACATCCAACTTGAACGTCTGTAAATTTTACAGTTATGCTGCAGGGGGATTCCTTTTCTCTTTAATGACGACATCAGATACGTCTTCATATACCATAGACAAGGTGTTCGTAAAGAGTCTTAGGTTTTGTCATGATATATTGCAGGGGTGCATAGAAGATATGTGTACCAAGAGCAGAAGCCTTGGATAATGGTGGAAAGATCCGAATTTCTTCAGACTGTTAGAACATGTAAAGAATGGCAAAACTGTCCGATGTATACTGGTTGGATACATTTTATTAGAAAAATTAACAGTAAATAGTGATGTACATATATATTAAAACAAGAGGCCCCGATGGCCTGTATCGCTCACCTGGCAATCATGGCAAAGTATTCTCCGAATGAGATCAAGGGAATATGCCAGACCCCAAGGCCAATCCTTGTAGCATATCTGTATTAGATTTTTCATGCCCAGCAATTTTATGTATGGGGGTGGGGATCTCAACTGTTTCCAAGCTTTGACTCAGGATCAATTCTAATATCGTGACTGCATTTGTCTCTTTTTGCCCAGCATTTGTATATATAGTTTTGGGGTGGGGATCTCAACCGTTTCAAAGTTATGACCCAGGGGTTAAGTCTGCAAGGTAGGGGCAGACCCTGGGGTCAATTCTAATATCATGACTGCATTTGTCTTTTTATGTCCAACCATTGTATATATAGTTTTGGGGTGGGGATCTAAACCATTTCGAAGTTATGACCCATGGGTTAAGTCTCCAAGGGTGGGGCAGTCCCCAAGGCCATCCTGGAAGCATATGTGCAATCATCTCTTTATACTCAGCAATTGTATATACCGTTATAGGATGGGGCTCTCAACTGTTTCTAAGCTGTGACTAACAAACTAGGTCCCTAGGGGTTCGGTCAGACCCAAGGGTCTATTCTGATATCATGACTGCATTCGTCTCTTTATGCCCAGCATTTGTATATATAGTTTTGGGGTGAGGATCTCAACAGTTTTAAAGTTATGGCCCAGGGACTATGTCTCCAAGGGTGGGGCCAGACTCTTTAGCCATCCTGGAAGCAAATGTGCATTCTTCTCTTTATACTCAGCAATTGTATACCATGGTTATATGGTGGGGATCTCAACCATTTCCAAGTAATACACTTTTTTTGGCCCCATCCCTTAGCCCGGAGGGTCAGCCCCAACATTTGTTCAATTTTGAATCCCTGCCTCCCATGAATGCTTCCGACTAAATATGATCAATATCCATGGCATAGTTCTACAGAAGAAGTCGTTTATAGCAATATCACCAAATTGACCCCTTTTTGGCCCCGCCCTCAGCCACCTGGGGGCCTAGCCCCACCATTTGTATAATTTTGAATCCCCACCACCTAGGAATGCTTTCAGTCAAATATGGTTGATATCCACTTCTTAGTTCTAGAGAAGAAGTCGCTTAAAGCAATATTGCAAAATTGACCCCTTTTTGCCCCGCCTCTCAGCCCCCTGGGGGGTCAGCTCCATCATTTGTACAATTTTGAATCCCTGACACCTAGGGATGCTTCCAGTCAAATATTGTTGATATCGACTTCTTAGTTCCAGAGAAGAAGTCGCTTAAAGCAATATAGTCAAATTGACTCCTTTTGGCCCCGCCCCTCAGCCCCCTGGGGGGTGAGCCCCACCATTTGTACAATTTTGAATTTCCACCACCTAGGGATGCTTCCAGTCAAATATGGTTGATATCCATCTCTTAGGTTTAGAGAAGAGGTTGCCGAAAGCAGTATAGCCAAATTGTCCCCTTTTTGCCCCCCACCCCTCAGCCCCCTGGGGGGTCAGCCCCATCATTAGTACAATTTTGAATCCCCACCACCTAGGGATGCTTCCAGTCAAATATGGTTGATATCCACTTCTTAGTTCCAGAGAAGTCGCTTAAAGCAATATTGCAAAATTGATCCCTTTTTGCCCCGCCCCTCAGCCCTCTGGGGGATCAACTCAAACATTTGTACAATTTTGAATCCCCGCCACCTAGTGATGCTACCAGTCAAATATGGTTGATATTGACTTCTTAGTTCCAGAGAAGTCGCTTAAAGTAATATAGCGGAATTTACCCCTTTTGGCCCCGCCCCTCAGCCCCCTTGGGGGTCAGCCACACCATTTGTACAATTTTGAATCCCCATCACCTAGGGGTGCTTCCAGTTAAATTTAGTTGAATTCCAATGAGTGGTTAAGAAGTAGAAGTCGTTTAAAGAAATTGTTGACGTACGGACGACGGACGGGCGCAACAGTATGACATAAGCTCACCTTGGTCCTTCGGACCAGGTGAGCTAATAATGGCTATTGATATCACAAATTAACAAATATATATTTTACTAGAAATTGTTGGCTAACAATTTGACGGGCTTTTCACTGTAAGGGTTACTTCCCTTACACCAGTAGTAAAAGTCCTGGTATCTGGTAAAATTACATGTTCGAATTTGACCTCTATCAAATACCGGAAGTTGATCTTTAATGGTTATTTATTTCCATTAACCATGTAGCACATCATCCTAGCATGCTACAGACCAAATATCAATACCCTGGCCATTTCCGTTATTGAGAAGGAGTCTTTTGAAGATTTTAACATAATTGACCCCAGTGACCTTGAACATTGGTCAAGGTCATTCATATTTTCAAACTTGATAGCCAATTACCTGATCATGTTATGTATGAAATAGTAGGGCTCTAGACCTTGTGGAACTGAAGAAGAAGATTTTTTAAGGTTGGTACCCAATATAGTGCATTTTAACTTTGACCCCTGCTGAGAATCGGAAGTTGACATTTTTTGTTAAAACAGTATGAAAGAAAAAGTTTGCTCTTGGCTATCTCTATATGATATTCAAAGATCAACCTCGTGTTTGATATCGATAACGAAATATATTGGTATAGGCTGTTAACCAATCAGAGTTCGTGGCGGCCATCTTGGAATATTAATGGCTCCAAAATGTAACATAAGTTCGTAAGGGCCCCTATAGGAATACATGTACCAATTGTGGTTAATATTGCAATGGCAGAATTGGAGAAGAAAATCGTTGAAGTTTTAACATATTGTCAGCATTTTAAAAGATCAAAGGAAATATTCAAAATGGCGTACAACGTTAACGGTAAATGTTACAGAAAAACTAAAGACATC
>NW_018404360.1:689185-707068 GCF_002113885.1 Mizuhopecten yessoensis
CTTAAAGGCTGTAAATTCAACTGTGTTTGAGTTATAGCCATTTTAAGATTTTTAAGGTATGACGTCATGGCGGCCATTTTAATTTTTCAATGAAGTTGATTTTTTTTTAAATGTTAGAAAACATCTGGGGAAACCTTTTTCATAACAAATAAATCAAATATTTGTCATTGATATTGGAGTAAAACAAGTTTTAAAATATTGCGAATTTTTTAAAAGATCAAAGGAAATATTCAAAATGGCTTAAAACGTTAACGGTTAACGTTACAGAAACACTAAAGACATCAAATTCATCGGAAGGACATCCTCCATCGATCTGTAGAAGTATTTTTCCAAAACAATGAAAAATGAATGTTTTTTAAAAATTATGACCTTTGACCCAACAGCGAGCTTTTTTATTTGACCTTTAAATGAAAAACCATGTGGTAATTAAAGTTAGCCCCTAAGATATTCTACATATTATATAATTGTGTCAATTCTGTAAATTAAACCGTTTTTGAGTTATGGCCATTTTAAGATTTTGACCTATGACGTCATGGCGGCCATATTTAATTTTTGACCACCTTGAAAATGTTGCTTGATCAGCTTTAGACCTTTTCCTACAACATACTTAAAAGACTATAAATCTCTCGTTTACCAATCAAAAGATACAGATTCCACAAAGTACGGAAGAAGAATAATAAGAATAATAATAATAAGAATAATAATAAGAATAATAAGAAACTTAACAAAAGCAATAGGTCTTTTCACCAGTTGGTGAAAAGCCCTAATTATACAATTATTGATATTCACATATGAATCACCCATTTCTTTACTATGTTTCTTGGTACAGTGGTAAAAGAAATCTTGATTTCTTCAAATACATGTAAGAGAGGTCATTATTTGTTCATGCCTTATCAGGATCAAACCCAGAACCTCGGGTTTCACTGGTCTTGCGCCGAATTAGTTGAGTGAGTTGATGGGTAGTGACTCGTATCAGTTTTTATTCCAGGGAACTGTCCATGTGTGGCCACATATGTACCAAGTTCCTGGTCTCCTCCTTTACAATAGAATCCAGGCTACCGTCAAACATGCCAAATATTCCACCTACAAGCAAACATGTACAGATGTACTGCAATCCTTGGATAGAAACGCGTGAATGCTTCAGCCTACTTAAGGCACAATACAGCAATTGTATATCATTTCTACATTCCAAATTATGAAATTGGTTAAACAGTGGCTAAAAGGACATTCCCTTAAATGTGTCTACACGCCTAAACATCTATCACGGGCGTATTTGGGTTAATTTAAGCGAGGGATCTGGGGACTAGCTAGGCATTCAGCATGTTCAGGGCACAGCCACGGTAGGGGCCCAGGGGGTATTTTCCCTCAACCAAAAAGAAAATGATTGGAGGATTCAAAATACATAAAGGTGTCAAAATTACGTAAATGAAAACTTAAACATTAATCGAGAAGTGTCAGCACTTTCCATAAACAAGAAAATAAAAAAAAAGTGTTTTTGAATTCTTGTTTACAAGAAGTGTCAACAGTTCACCATTAATTTTGAAATATGCTTACTTAAAACAAGAGGCCCATGGGCCTTAACGGTCACCTGACATCTGATTCAAATTAGGACTGTCATCCAGGGGCCAATTCATACTTTTCGTCGTTCCGAGTGACCTTGCTGCATCGTCTATTATTTTTCCTTGTGAACACAATAACTTAAGTAAATATGAACCGATTGATGAAACTTTGTATGCAGCTTTGTAACAATGAGATCTTAGATGAGTTTGAATACCGGACCAATTTGACCATAACTAACATAGTTATTCCCCTTGGTAATTCTATTATTGTTAGACCCTGTGAACACGATAACAGAAATAAATGGGTGTGACTCCAATTTTGACCCAAGAGGTCTGTTTTGAACAAACTTGGTTACTGTATGTCTTCTGTTCTTGGTTAAAAGAAAAAAGTAAAAGCGTAAATCAATGATTTATTGAATAAGGCACAAAATTTTAATAGCACCTTGTTAGTAGCAAAAATGCGTCATGAATGAAACAAGAGGCCCATGGGCCTTAACGGTCACCTGAGTCTATAGTATTTATTTTTGTTGTTGAAATATGTACCAATTTGAGTAAAAAATAGTATAATGTTAACTTAACTTTGTCAGGACCATGAGCTGATCATTCCTAGACCAATTTTAAGTGAGATCGGCCTATTAGAACTTAGTAGCAAAATAGCGGCCATGGCAGCCAAATTGTATTTCTGATTGACCCGAAAAATAACAACACTTTGTCAGGACCATGAGGCGATCATTCCTATCAACTTTCAGTTCAATCGGCCCAGCAGAACTTGACTTTAAGTTTGAAATGTAAAATGTTAACGGACGACGGACGACGGACGACGGACGACGTACGACGGACGACGGACGACGACGGACGAAAACGGATAGCAATAGGTCACTTGAGCTAAAGCTCAGGGGACCTAAAAAAAGGAGTATCACATGAATTTACATCTATTCTTGTGTAATGTCAATCAACATAACGTCCAGTTTAGAAGTGAAATTCTAAACACTGGAAAATGCCTGTAAGACATACATGTACCCCCTACCCTACTCGATTAAATTTACTGTGTTCTTTGATCTTCTTAGATGAGTTTGAATACCGGACCAATTTGACCATAACTAACATAGTTATTCCCCTTGGTAATTCTAATATTGTTAGACCCTGTGAACACGATAACAGAAATAAATGGGGGTGACTCCAATTTTGACCCAAGAGGTCTGTTTTGAACAAACTTGGTTACTGTATGTCTTCTGTTCTTGGTTAAAAGAAAAAAGTAAAAGCGTAAATCAATGATTTATTGAATAAGGCACAAAATTTTAATAGCACCTTGTTAGTAGCAAAAATGCGTCATGAATGAAACAAGAGGCCCATGGGCCTTAACGGTCACCTGAGTCTATAGTATTTATTTTTGTTGTTGAAATATGTACCAATTTGAGTAAAAAATAGTATAATGTTAACTTAACTTTGTCAGGACCATGAGCTGATCATTCCTAGACCAATTTTAAGTGAGATCGGCCTATTAGAACTTAGTAGCAAAATAGCGGCCATGGCAGCCAAATTGTATTTCTGATTGACCCGAAAAATAACAACACTTTGTCAGGACCATGAGGCGATCATTCCTACCAACTTTCAGTTCAATCGGTCCAGCAGAACTTGACTTTAAGTTTGAAATAGGTTTTCAAAATGGCGGCCGTGGCGGCCATATTGGATTTCTGATCGACCCGAAAAATAACAACACCTTGTCAGGACCATGAGGCGATCATTCCTATCAACTTTCAGTTCAATCGGCCCAGCAGAACTTGACTTTAAGTTTGAAATGTAAAATGTTAACGGACGACGGACGACGGACGACGGACGACGTACGACGGACGACGGACGACGACGGACGAAAACGGATAGCAATAGGTCACTTGAGCTAAAGCTCAGGTGACCTAAAAAAAGGTGTATCACATGATTTTACATCTATTCTTGTGTAATGTCAATCAACATCACGTCCAGTTTAGAAGTGAAATTCTAAACACTGGAAAATGTCTGTAAGACATACATGTACCCCCTACCCTACTCGATTAAATTTACTGTGTTCTTTGATCTTCACAATTATGCAAAGCAACACGACAATGAATTCCCTTTGGTCAGTTGATTCTTTGTTATTCATCAGTGAAAAGATATGAAGTTTGACCTTTTACTCGGTGACTGACATTTGTCGAGTCAACTCTTTGTTTAATTCTGACCAACTTTGCTTCATAATGTCATAAAATGTTCATTAGTGAAGAAATGCAAAATCTGATGCTCAAAACTAAGAATTCATCAGTAAAATGATATAGTTTGACCAAGACTTTTTACCAAGTGACCTTGACCTTTTGTGAGTCGACTCCTTGTATAATTCTCATCAACTTTGCTTCATGTCATAACAAACATTTTTCGTTGTCAACTTGTCCAAGATCTTTTAGATGTAACACTGCTGACAAAGTTTCATTGAACTCCGTCAACATTTATTCAAGTTATCGTGTTTACAAGGTCCAATAATAATATTATTACAAAGAGCAATAACTCTGTAAGTTACTGTCAAATAATTCCCATTTAGAGTCCGGGATCTTATTGATATATGGCTGCATACAAAGTTTCATCAAACTCGGTTAACATTTACTCAAGTTCTGGTGTTCACAAGGTCCAATAATAATATTATTACAAAGGGCAATTACTCTGTAAGTTACTGTCAAATAATTCCCATTTTCGAACTCGTCCGAGATCTTATTGATATATGGCTGCATACAAAGTTTCATCAAACTCGGTTAACATTCATTCAAGTTATTGTGTTCACCATTATTAAAAAGGGCAATAACTCTGTAAGTTACTATTAAATAATTCCACGTTTCGAACTCATCCGAGATCTTATTGATATAAGGCTACATATGGTTTCATCAAACTTGGTTGATATTTACTCAAGTTATTGTGAATACAAGGTCCAATACAAAATAGTGTAATAATATTATTACAAAGGGCAAATACTCTGTAAGTTACTGTCGAATAATTGCCATTTTATAACTCGTCCGATATCTTATTGATATAAAGCCGCATACAAAGTTTCATCAAATTTGGTTGATAATTATTTAAGATATCATGTTCACAAGGTCCACTAATAATATTATTACAAAGGGCAATAACTCTTTAAGTTACCATCGAATAATTCCCATTTTCGAACTCGTCCGCGATCTTATTGATATATGGCTGCATACAAAGTTTCATCAAACTTGGTTAACATTTACTCAAGTTCTCGTGTTCACCAGGTCCAATAATAATATTATTACAAAGGGCAATTACTTTGTAAGTTACTGTCAAATAATTCCCATTTTCGAACTCGTCCGAGATCTTATTGATATATGGCTGCATACAAAGTTTCATCAAACTCGGTTGATATTTACTCAAGTTATTGTGAATACAAGGTCCAATACAAAATAGTGTAATAATATTATTACAAAGGGCAAATACTCTGTAAGTTACTGTCGAATAATTGCCATTTTATAACTCGTCGGATATCTTATTGATATAAAGCCGCATACAAAGTTTCATCAAATTTGGTTGATAATTATTTAAGATATCATGTTCACAAGGTCCACTAATAATATTATTACAAAGGGCAATAACTCTTTAAGTTACCATCGAATAATTCCCATTTTCGAACTCGTCCGCGATCCTATTGATATATGGCTGCATACAAAGTTTCATCAAACTTGGTTAACATTTACTCAAGTTCTCGTGTTCACAAGGTCCAATAATAATATTATTACAAAGGGCAATAACTCTGTAATTTACTGTCGAATAATTCCCATTTTCGAACTCGTCCGACATCTTTTTGATATATGGCTGCATACAAAGTTTCATCAAACTTGGTTAAAATTTTAATCTAGTTCTCGTGTTCACAAGGTCCAATAATAATATTATTACAAAGGGCAATAACTCTGTAAGTTACTGTCAAATAATTCCCATTTTCAAACTCGTCCGACATCTTTTTGATATATGGCTGCATACAAAGTTTCATCAAACTTGGTTAAAATTTTAATCTAGTTCTCGTGTTCACAAGGTCCAATAATAATATTATTACAAAGGGCAATTACTCTGTAAGTTACTGTCGAATAATTCCCATTTTCGAACTCGTCCGACATCATTTTGATATATGGCTGCATACAAAGTTTCATCAAACTTGGTTAACATTTACTGAAGTTCTCGTGTTCACCAGGTCCAATTATAATATTATTACAAAGGGCAATTACTCTGTAAGTTACTGTCGAATAATTCCCATTTTCGAACTCGTATGAGATCTTATTGATATATGGCTGCATACAAAGTTTCATCAAACTTGGTTAACATTTACTCAAGTTCTCGTGTCCGCAAGGTCCAATAATAATATTATTACAAAGGGCAATAACTCTGTAAGTTACTGTCAAATAATTCCCATTTAGAGTCCGTGATCTTATTGATATATGGCTGCATTCAAAGTTTCATCAAACTGGGTTAACATTTACTCAAGTTCTGGTGTTCACAAGGTCCAATAATAATATTATTACAAAGGGCAATTACTCTGTAAGTTACTGTCGAATAATTGCCATTTTATAGCTCGTCCGAGATCTTATTGATATAAAGCCGCATACAAAGTTTCATCAAATTTGGTTGATAATTATTTAAGATATCATGTTCAAAGGTCCAATAATAATATTATTACAAAGGGCTATTACTCTGTAAGTTACTGTCGAATAATTGCCATTTTATAACTCGTCCGAGCTCTTATTGATATAAAGCCGCATACAAAGATTCATCAAATTTGGTTGATAATTATTTAAGATATCATGTTCAAAGGTCCAATAATAATATTATTACAAAGGGCAATAACTCTTTAAGTTACCATCGAATAATACCCATTTTCGAGCTCGTCCGCGATCTTATTGATATATGGCTGCATACAAAGTTTCATCAAACTCAGTTAATATTTATTCAAGTTCTCATGTTCACAAGGTCCAATAATAATATCATTACAAAGGGCAATAACTCTGTAAGTTACTGTCGAACAATTCCCATTTTCGAACTCGTCCGCGATCTTATTGATATATGGCTGCATACAAATTTTAAGTTTCATCAAACTTGGTTAACATTTACTCAAGTTCTCGTGTTCACAAGGTCCAATAATAATATTATTACAAAGGGCAATAACTCTGTAAGTTACTGTCGAATAATTCCCATTTTCGAACTCGTCCGACATCCTTTTGATATATGGCTGCATACAAAGTTTCATCAAACTCGGTTAACAATTTTTCAAGTTCTCGTGTTCACAAGGTCCAATAATAATATTATTACAAAGGGCAATAACTCTGTAAGTAACGGTCGAATAATTCCCATTTTTGAACTCGTTCGAGATCTTATTGATATATGGCTGCATACAAAGTTTCATCATACCCGGTTATTATTTACTCAAGTTCTCGTGTTCACAAGGTCCAATAATAATATTATTACAAAGGGCAATAACTCTGTAAGTTGCTGTCGAATAATTACCATTTTCGAACTCGTATGAGATCTTATTGAAATTTATGGCTGCATACAAAGTTTCATCAAAATCGGTTAACATTTACTCAAGTTCTCGTGTTCACAAGGTCCAATAATAATATTATTACAAAGGGCAATAACTCTGTAAGTTGCTGTCGAATAATTACCATTTTCGAACTCGTATGAGATCTTATTGATATATGGCTGCATACAAAGTTTCATCAAACTCGGTTAACAGTCATCGTGTTCACAAGGAAAAGTTAACGCACGACGAACGAAGACGGACGACGACGGACAAAAGACTATCACGAAAGGTTACCATGACCTATGGTCAGGTAACCTAAAAATCTGAACAGCTGGGGGATGATGGGCTGGGATATGAGAAATAATTATTTAGCAACAAACATATATGAAATTATGCGTAGGTAATGAACAAGAGGCGCAGAGGGCCTGTATCGCTCACCTGGATACCTAAGCAATCATGGCAAACTATTCTCCAAATGAGATCAAGGGAATATGCCAGACCCCAAGGCCAATCCTTGTAGCATAGCTATATTAGATTTTTCATGCCCAGCAATTTTATGTATGGTTATGGGGTGGGGATCTCAACTGTTTCCAAGCTTTGACTCAGAATTTAGGTCCCTAGAGTTGTGTCCAGACCCCAGGATCGATTCTAATATCTTGACTGCATTTGTCTCTTTTTGCCAAGCATTTGTATATATAGTTTTGGGGTGGGGATCTCAACCGTTTCAAAGTTATGACCCAGGGGCCAAGTCTGCAAGGGTGGGGCAGACCCTGGGATCAATTCTAATATCATGACTGCATTCGTCTCTTTATGCCCAACAATTGTATATATAGTTTTGGGGTGGGGATATTAACCATTTCAAAGTTATGACCCAGGGGTTAAGTCTCCAAGGGTGGGGCAGTCCCCAAGGCCAACCTGGAAGCATATGTGCAATCATCTCTTTATACTCAGCAATTGTATATATACGGTTATAGGGTGGGGCTCTCAACTGTTTCCAAGCTGTGACTAAGAAACTAGGTCCCTAGGGGTTCGGTCAGACCCCAGGGTCTATTCTGATATCATGATTGCATTCGTCTCTTTATGCCCAGCATTTGTATATATAGTTTTGGGGTGGGGATCTCAACCGTTTTAAAGTTATGGCCCAGGGACTATGTCTCCAAGGGTGGGGCCAGACCCTAGGGACATCCTGGAAGCAAATGTGCATTCTTCTCTTTATACTCAGCAATTGTATATATGGTTATATGGTGGGGATCTCAACCATTTCCAAGTAATACATTTTATTGGCCCCACCCCTTAGCCCGGGGGGTCAGCCCCACCATTTGTACAATTTTGAATCCCTGCCTCCCATGAATACTTCCGACCAAATATGATCAATATCCATGGCATAGTTCTGCAGAAGAAGTCATTTATAGCAATATAACCAAATTGCCCCCTTTTGGCCCCGCCCCTCAGCCCCCTGGGGGGTCAGCCCAACCGTTTGTACAATTTTGAATCTCCACCACCTAGAGATGCTTCCAGTCAAATAAGGTTGATATCCATCACTTAGTTCCAGAGAAGAAGTCACTTAAAGCAGTATAGCCAAATACCCTTTTTGGCCCTGCCCCTCAGCCCCCTGGGGGGTCAGCCACACCATTTGTACAATTTTAAATCCCTGCCTCCCAGGAATGCTTTTGATCAAATATGATTGATATCCAGTGCACAGTTCTACAGAAGAAGTCGTTTGTAGCAATATAGCCAAATTGCCCCCTTTTGGCCCCGCCCCTAAGCCCCCTGAAGAGTCAGCCCCACCATTTGTACAATTTTTAATCACCACCACCCAGGGATGCCTCCAGTCAAATATGGTTGATATCCACTTCTTAGTTCCAGAGAAGAAGTCGCTTAAAGCAATATGGGCAAATTGACCCCTTTTGGCCCCGCCCCTCAGTCCCCTGGGGGGTCAGCCCCACCATTTGTACAATTTTGAATCCCCACCACCTAGGGATGCTTCCAGTCAAATTTAGTTTAATTCCAACCGGTGGTTAAGAAGAAGAAGTCGTTTAAAGAAATTGTTGACGTACGTACGGACGACGGACGGACGACGGACGCCACGGTATGGCATAAGCTCAACTTGGTCCTTCGGACCAGGTGAGCTAAATATAATAAACAATCGAAGGAAACATTGTTGTATTATCAAGAGATTTATGTATAGACAAACACCTCCACTGCCTATTTCCAGCTATGCAGCTGTCTTTGTTGTACAGACCTGTATGTATGCTGTCTTTGTTATACAGACCTGTTTGTATGCTGTCTTTGTTAAACAGACCTGTATGTATGCTGTCTTTGTTAAACAGACCTGTACGTATGCTGTCTTTGTTATACAGACCTGTATGTATGCTGTCTTCGTTATACAGCCCTGTATGTATGCTGTCTTTGTTATACAGCCCTGTATGTATGCTGTCTTTGTTATACAGACCTGTATGTATGCTGTCTATGTTATACAGACCTGTATGTATGCTGTCTATGTTATACAGACCTGTATGCATGCTGTCTATGTTATACAGACCTGTATGTATGCTGTCTATGTTATACAGACCTGTATGTAAGAAGAGTATCCGTTCCCCCTTAAACCTGTCAGGGTTATTGTTGAGTTCCTTGACAAGGCCCATGGCAGCCTTCCCTGCGTAAACAGGATCCAACATTATCCCAGTCTCACGACTAACCTTCATAATGAACTCTGTAACGACAATACTTATACAGTTAATATAATTTTGGATGAACTTTTTAAGTTTTGAACATAAATCAAATCTAATTAGCGTCACTCGTATAAATAAATATTAGTTATCTTACCTAGCTCATCTTGTGTAGATAGGCCATACCCACGGCCTTTGTGTCCCTCGACGATGTCTAATACATCCTGACAATGGACAGTGTCCAGCCGAATGTCACACAAGGTCTTGTTTATGTGGTCAGTGAAATAAACCTTGTCATCACACACGGTGATAGCGTGACATCTGTATCAATGTAAAACAGCAGTTAGGCTTAAACAAACTAAGTAAAACGATCGTTAGGCTTAAACAAACTATGTAAAACAACAGTTAGGCTAAAACAAACTAAGTACATACTATAGTTAGGTTTAAACAAACTATGTAAACAGTCAGGCTAAAACAAACTAAGTAAAATAACAGTTAGGTTAAAACAAACTACTGTAAAACAACAGCTAGGCTAAAACAAACTAAGTATAACAGCAGCTAGGCTTAAACAAACTAAGTATAACAACAGCTAGGCTTGAACAAACTAAGTATAGCAGCAGTTTTGCTCAAAGAAACTATTGTAAGTAAAACGGCAGTTAGGCTAAATAAAACAAGGTAAAACAATAGTTGATCTTAAACAAACGAAGTATAACAGCAGTTTGGCTTTAAGAAACTACTGTAAGTAAAACAATAGTTAGGCTTAAACTAACACTATA
Organism: Mizuhopecten yessoensis; assembly: GCF_002113885.1. Classification (NCBI taxonomy): domain Eukaryota; kingdom Metazoa; phylum Mollusca; class Bivalvia; order Pectinida; family Pectinidae; genus Mizuhopecten; species Mizuhopecten yessoensis. Next base: position 699,732 of record NW_018404360.1, read on the forward strand.
TTTAGGTTTAAATGAACTATGTCAACAGTCAGGCTAAAACAAACTAAGCAAAACAGAAGTTAGGCTAAAACAAATTAATTTAAACAACAGTAAGACTAAAACAAACTAAGTAATACAACAGTTAGGCTAAAACAAACTAATTTAAACAGCAGTAAGGCTAAAACAAACTAAGTAAAACAACAGTTAGGCTAAAACAAACTAGGTCAAACAGAAGTTAGGCTTGAACAAACTAAGTAAAACAACAGTTCGGCTTAAAGAAACTACTGTAAGTAAAACAACAGTTAGGCTAAAACAAACTAAGTATAACAGCAGATAGGCTTGAACAAACTAAGTATAACAACAGTTAGTCTTGAACAAACTAAGAAATAACCGCAGTTTAGCTTAAAGAAACTACTGTTAGTAAAACAACAGTCAGGCTAAAACAAACTTAGTAAAAAAACAACTAGGCTAAAAAAAACTACTGTAAAACAACAGCTAGACTTAAACTAAGTAAAACAAAAGTTAATCTTGAACAAACTAAGAAATAACCGCAGTTAGGCTTAAAGAAACTACTATAAGTAAAACAACAGTTAGGCTAAAACAAATTAATTCAAAAAACAGTTAAGCTAAAACAAACTAAGTAAAACAACAGTTATGCTAAAACAAACTAGGTAAAACAAAAGTTAGGCTTGAACAAACTAAGTGTAACAGCAGTTAGGCTTAAAGAAACGATTGTAAGTAAAACGGCAGTTAGGCTAAATAAAACAAGGTAAAACAACAGTTAATCTTAAACAAACGAAGTATAACAGCAGTTTGGCTTTAAGAAACTACTGTAAGTAAAACAACAGTTAGGCTTAAACTAACACTATATTTAGGTTTAAACGAACTATGTCAACAGTCAGGCTAAAACAAACTAAGCAAAACAGAAGTTAGACTAAAACAAACTAATTTAAACAACAGTAAGGCTAAAACAAACAAAGTAAAACAACAGTTAGGCTAAAACAAACTAGGTCAAACATAAGTTAGGCTTGAACAAACTAAGTATAACAGCAGTTAGGCTTAAAGAAACTACTGTAAGTAAAACAACAGTTAGGCTAAAACAAACTAAGTATAACAGCAGATAGGCTTGAACAAACTAAGTATAACAACAGCTAGTCCTGAACAAACTTAGTATAACAGCAGTTTAGCTCAAAGAAACTACTGTAAGTAAAACAACAGTAAGGCTTAAACAAACTAAGTAAATTAACAGTTAGTCTTGAACAAACTAAGAAATAACCGCAGTTTAGCTTAAAGAAACTACTGTTAGTAAAACAACAGTCAGGCTAAAACAAACTTAGTAAAACAACAATTAGGTTTAAACTAACACTATAGTTAGGTTTAAATGAACTATGTCAACAGTCAGGCTAAAACAAACTAAGTAAAACAACAGTAAGGCTAAAACAAACTAAGTAAAACAACAGTCAGGCTAAAACAATCGAAGCAAAACAGAAGTTAGGCTAAAACAAACTAAGTAAAACAACAGTTATGCTAAAACAAACTAAGTAAAACAACAGTTAGGCTAAAACAAACCAGGTCAAACAGAAGTTAGGCTTGAACAAACTACTGTAAGTAAAACAACATTTAGGCTAAAACAAACTAAGTATAACAGCAGATAGGCTTGAACAAACTAAGTATAACAACAGCTAGTCCTTAACAAACTAAGTATAACAGCAGTTCAGCTCAAAGAAACTACTGTAAGTAGAACAACAGTTAGGCTTAAACTAACACTATAGTTAGGTTTAAACAAACTATGTCAGCAATCAGGCTAAAACAAACTAAGTAAAATAGCAGTTAGGCTAAAACAAACTACTGTAAAACAACAGTTAGACTTGAACAAACTAAGTATAACAGCAGTTTGGCTTAAAGAAACTACAGTAAGTAAAACAACAGTTAGGCTAATATATACTTAGTAAAACAACAGTTAGGCTAAAACAAACTACGGCAAAACAACATTTAGCTTAAACAAATTAGTAAAACAACAGTTGAGCTAACAAAACAAACTACTGTTACAGCATAAAATTGTGTTCCTGTTGATTTTTGTTATTTCTGTAAAGGACTTTAAAATTGTACTTCATGGAATTATCATGTAAAAAGATCCTTTACGTTCTCAGTGTGTTAAGTAGTTATGCAATTTAGGAAGCACAACCACATAAGCTCATCCTGGTATGGTACTTTGTACCAGGTAAAGTACAGAACATGTACACTGGATAAGCTCAATATAACCATCCTAGAAACGAGGTCCTGTTATAGTTAACTTACTTGACGTGAGAACCAGTGAGGTGATTACTGATAGACAGACCAGCAGCTGTACCGCCAGATCCACAAGCAAAAACGATGTCATCAAACTGGTTAAACAGGCCCTTAATTCGAGGAGAAAAAAGGTGATTTTGCGATGCAAATGGTGGCGGAATAGAAAGGTTTTATTGATGAAAACATTGTGACATTATCAAACAAGGTTTTACTGAACAAGAGGTAGGGACTGTATCGCTCACCTAGAAATGTTAGCAAAATTGAAGTTAGAATAGCATGATGTCACTGAAAGTGTACATGTATTACATGGTTAGTCAGGGGTTATATTTATATGCAATGGTAACAGTATAACAAGGTTTTACTGTATAATGGTGACAGTTAAACAAGGTTTTATTATATAATGGTGACAGTAAAACAAGGTTTTACTATATAATGGTGACAGTATAACAAGGTTTTACTGTATAATGGTGACAGTATAACAAGGTTTTACTGTATAATGGTGACAGTTAAACAAAGTTTTACTGTATAATGGTGACAGTTAAACAAGGTTTTACTGTATAATGGTGACAGTATAACAAGGTTTTACTGTATAATGGTGACAGTATAACAAGGTTTTACTGTATAATGGTGACAGTTAAACAAGGTTTTACTGTATAATGGTGACAGTATAACAAGGTTTTACTGTATAATGGTGACAGTATAACAAGGTTTTACTGTATAATGGTGACAGTATAACAAGGTTTTACTATATAATGGTGACAGTTAAACAAGGTTTTACTGTATAATGGTGACAGTTAAACAAGGTTTTACTGTATAATGGTGACAGTATAACAAGGTTTTACTGTATAATGGTGACAGTATAACAAGGTTTTACTGTATAATGGTGACAGTATAACAAGGTTTTACTGTATAATGGTGACAGTATAACAAGGTTTTACTGTATAATGGTGACAGTATAACAAGGTTTTACTGTATAATGGTGACAGTATAACAAGGTTTTACTGTATAATGGTGACAGTATAACAAGGTTTTACTGTATAATGGTGACAGTATAACAAGGTTTTACTGTATAATGGTGACAGTATAACAAGGTTTTACTGTATAATGGTGACAGTATAACAAGGTTTTACTGTATAATGGTGACAGTATAACAAGGTTTTACTGTATAATGGTGACAGTATAACAAGGTTTTACTGTATAATGGTGACAGTATAACAAGGTTTTACTGTATAATGGTGACAGTATAACAAGGTTTTACTGTATAATGGTGACAGTATAACAAGGTTTTACTGTATAATGGTGGCAGTATAACAAGGTTTTACTGTATAATGGTGGCAGTATAACAAGGTTTTACTGTATAATGGTGACAGTATAACAAGGTTTTACTGTATAATGGTGACAGTATAACAAGGTTTTACTGTATAATGGTGACAGTATAACAAGGTTTTACTGTATAATGGTGACAGTATAACAAGGTTTTACTGTATAATGGTGACAGTATAACAAGGTTTTACTGTATAATGGTGACAGTATAACAAGGTTTTACTGTATAATGGTGACAGTATAACAAGGTTTTACTGTATAATGGTGACAGTATAACAAGGTTTTACTGTATAATGGTGACAGTATAACAAGGTTTTACTGTATAATGGTGACAGTATAACAAGGTTTTACTGTATAATGGTGACAGTATAACAAGGTTTTACTGTATAATGGTGACAGTATAACAAGGTTTTACTGTATAATGGTGACAGTAAAACAAGGTTTTACTGTATAATGGTGACAGTTAAACAAGGTTTTACTGTATAATGGTGACAGTATAACAAGGTTTTACTGTATAATGGTGACAGTATAACAAGGTTTTACTGTATAATGGTGACAGTATAACAAGGTTTTACTGTATAATGGTGACAGTTAAACAAGGTTTTACTGTATAATGGTGGCAGTATAACAAGGTTTTAAAGACAAATGGTGACAGTATAACAAGGTTTTACTATATAATGGTGACAGTTAAACAAGGTTTTACTGTATAATGGTGGCAGTATAACAAGGTTTTAAAGACAAATGGTGACAGTATAACAAGGTTTTACTGACAAATGATGACAAACAGTTTTTTAAAAGGAAAACGGTAGCAGTGAAACAATTATTTACAGGCAAATGGTGGCAATACAACAATTGGTGACAGTATAACAAGGTTTTACTATATAATGGTGACAGTTAAACAAGGTGTTACTGTATAATGGTGGCAGTTAAACAAGGTTTTACAGACAAATGGTTACAGTTAAACGAGGGTTTACTATATAATGGTGACAGCTAAACAAGGGTTTACTATATAATGGTGACAGTATAACAAGGTTTTACTGTATAATGGTGACAGTATAACAAGCTTTTTACTGTATAATGGCGACAGTATAACAAGGTTTTACTATATAATGGTGACAGTTAAACAAGGTTTTACTGTATAATGGTGACAGTATAACAAGGTTTTACTATATAATGTGACAGTATAACAAGGTTTTACTATATAATGTGACAGTATAACAAGGTTTTACTATATAATGGTGACAGTTAAACAAGGGTTTACTGTATAATTGTGACAGCTAAACAAGGGTTTACTATATACTGGTGACAGTATAACAAGGGTTTACTGTATATTGGTGACAGTATAACAAGGTTTTACTATATAATCGTGACAGGATAACAAGGTTTTACTATATAATGGTGACAGTATAACAAGGTTTTACTATATAATCGTGACAGTATAACAAGGTTTTACTATATAATGGTGACAGTTAAAGCCCTGAGAGTCATGGGGTCTACGTAGGGTCTACATGCTCTAAAATCTAAAAAACTAGCTGCAGCAAATTTCCTTTTTTTGCAACAAATCTAATGCTTATCATTTAGTCATTTAGACAGCAAGACATGAAACTATTTTCAAATCCTTCGAAGCCTGTGTGTCTGTTACATTCATCTTTCACATGAAAAAAAAAGGCCAAAGGGGCCTTAGCAGTCACCTGAGTTATGTTATAGGAACAGGTAAACAAAGTGAAACACAATACTTGTCATGTCACCAAAGGTTCAGAATTTTAAAAACTATTCAAATAAATTATTTTGCTATTGAAAAATGTAATATCTATTGTTATTTAGCCAATATCCTCTTTGGCCAACCTATGGGATAGGTCAGGATTTTACTTTCTGATAGTTTTTGATTTCAATTTCATTATAACTGCTCCAACAAGGTTTGAATTATTTCTTGTTGAAAATGGACAAGATATAGTCAGAAGTGTTATTTCCTTATAAAAACCATGGAGAACAGATGACCATAGGGTAATAAAACTAATACTTTATTAAGTCCTAGGGTAGAGCCAATGCCGAGGTGAATAGTGGCGGATAGGTAAGTCCCGGTGTCCTTTGCTTGGATACCAGAAGGTATGCAAGGCAATTGGAGAGTAAGGGCAAATCCAAAAGTGAACATCAATCGCAACTAACTAGGGACTGGATTACTTGTGTTTATTGATGTGGTCTACCAGTTTTGCACAAACATTGGGCTTCATCAGGACAGTTTACAAGCCCATCTTCCTTCAAGGATGATTCTCACTAAGTAAGAATAAACTATAGTAAACTTTACCCCCTCCCAAAGAGAAAACGGATGGCCCAGGGCAGTTTACATAAAGCCCCTGATGATCTTTCCATCCATTCAGAGAAATTGACTTTAGTACTTCTGAGTTTGGAGAATATGATTTTTGAAATATTGGTAAATTTTCCCTTTGGGACCCTGCCCTTGCCCCTTGGGTTAGGGTAGGAATCCCAATTTTACAATTTTGTAGCCTCATCTACCAAGGATAATTCTGACCAAGTTCGAAAATATTCCATCCACCAGTTCTTGAGAAGAAATTGAAAATGAACAAGAGGCCCAGAGGGCCTGTATCGCTCACCTGAATATGTTTAAAATAATTGGTATGAAGTAGGTGCTGTAAGTACATATGAAATTTCAGAAAGATCCATACAGTTCTTGAGATATAGTGAGAACAAACTTCAAACAGAGCCCCACCCCTAGGGGGTCATACCCACCAATTATACAAAATTGAGTCCCCTTGACCCAAGGATGCTCCAGACAAAATAAGGATACAATCCCATAATCCCGATGGTTGAAGAAGGATTTTAAAGGTTTTACCTCTATTTCTCCTATTGGGCCCCGCCCTCCTGCCCCTTGGGAGACCACACCCACTGCTTATACAAAATCGAGTCCCCTTGGCCCATTGATGCTCCAGACTAAATTAGGATAAAATCCCTTAATCTTTATGGTAGAAGAAGGATTTTAAAGGTTTTACCTCTATTTCCCCTACTGGGCCCCGCCTCTCTGCCTCCAGAGGAGTCAGACACACCATTTATACAAAATTGAGTACCTTTTGCCTAAGGATGCTCCAGACTAAATTAGGATAATATCCCTTAAACCCTATGGTAGAAGAAGGATTATAAAAGTTTTACCTTTATTTCCCCTATTGGGCCCCGCCCTTCAAGTCCAAGGGGGACCACACGAACCATTTATCAAAATTGGTTCTCCTTTACCCAAGCATGCTCCACACCAAATATGGACCAAATCCTTTCATTCCAACAGACGAAGAATTTTAAAGAATAATTTGCTATGTTTCCTCTATTGGGCCCCGCCCATCAGCCCCCAGGAGGGCCAGACCCACCATTTATACAACATTTGTTCCCCTTCCGCCAATGATGCTTTTGACCAAATTTGGTCAAAATCTGCTCAGTCGTTCATGACAAGTAGCGTTTTAAAGGAAAAGTTGACAGACGGACGGACAGACGGACGGACGACGGACGCTGCGGTATGGCATAAGCTCACCATGGTCCTTCGGACCAGGTGAGCTAACAAGAGATCCCAGAGGGATTTTGGCGCCCACCTTTGTACCATCTTCATTAGTTCTTTGTCAGTTCGATCTTTTCTCTTCTTTCCTCTAATCTGTTTGATCGAGTCATGTTAACAGTAAATGCACCTTGAGGTAACTTTTGATCTAAACTTAATACTGATGTGTATGAAAGCCAACCTTCAAAGT
>NW_018404360.1:708811-738721 GCF_002113885.1 Mizuhopecten yessoensis
AGGACCAGGGGGAACCTACATATAAAATTTGAGAAAGATCCCTCCCGTACTTCCCGAGAAATAGCGATAACAAACTTTCAATATCAAAATCAAAGATGGCTGCCTGTCTGCCATGTTGTTTATCCGATCAGTCTCTAAAATTGCCCTGCACAGCTAGAACCAAGGGGAACCTACATATAAAATTTAAGAAAGATCCCTCTAGTTCTCCCGGAGAAATAGCGGTAACAAACCCACACTATCAAAATCCAAGATGGCTACCTGTCGGCCATGTTGTTTATCCGATCAGTCTCTAAAATTGCCCTGCACAGCTAAGGACCAAGGGGAACCTACATATAAAATTTGAGAAAGATCCCTCTGGTACTTCTTAAGAAATAGCGGTAACAAACTTTCACTATCAAAATCAAAGATGGCTGCCTGTGGGCCATGTTGTTTATCCGATCAGTCTCATAAAAATTGCCCTGCACAGCTTAGGACCAAGGGGAACCTACATATAAAATTTGAGAAAGATCCCTCTGGTACTTCCCGAGAAATAGCGATAACAAACTTTCAATATCAAATTCAAAGATGGCTGCCTGTCTGCCATGTTGTTTATCCGATCAGTCTCAAAAGTTGCCCTGCACAGCTAAGGACCAAGGGGAACCTGCATATAAAATTTGAGAAAGATCCCTCCGGTACTTCTTGAGAAATACCAATAACAAGAATTGTTTACGGACGGACGACGGACGACGGACCACCGACGCAGGGTGATTTGAATAGCCCACCATCAGATGATGATGGGCTAAAAATGTTAACGCACAACAGACGACGACAGATGGAAAGCAATCAGAATAGGTCACTTAAGCAAGGCTCAGATGACCTGAAAAACCTGTTAAACTGTAATTTTTAATGAATTTTGTTTTTGCTGCAAACCAGTAATAATCATATAAATTGATATTGTATACTTGGAAATTGTTCTGCAGTTTAATTTTCAGCTTTTACGCCCTCGGGGCCAGACCCACGGTTTATACAAAATTGGGTCCCCTTCACCCAAGGATGCTTCAGAACAAATCCTTTTATTCCTACAGAAGAAGAAGGATTTTAAAGAATTTGCTATTTTCCCCTATTGGGCCCCGCCCCTCAGCCCCCAGGGGGGCCAGACCCATCGTTTATACAAAATTGGTTCCCCTTTACCCATGGATGTTCTACACAAAATATGGACCAAATCCTTTCATTCCTACAGAAGCAGAAGGATTTTAAAGAATAATTTGCTATGTTTCCCCTATTGGGCCCCGCCCCTCAGGCCCCTTAGGGGCCACACCCATAGTTTATACAAAATTGGTTCCCAAGGTTGCTTCAGACCAAATATGGAACAAATCCTTTCATTCCTACAGAAGAAGGATTTTAAAGAATTTGCTATATTTCCCCTATTAGGCCCCGCCCCTCAGCCCCCAGGGGGGGCCACACCCACCGTTTATACAAAATTGGTTCCACTTTACCCAAGGATGCTTGACACTAAATATGGACCAACTGCTTTTATTCCTACGGAAAAAGAAGGATTTTAAAGAATAATTTGCTATGTTTCCCCTATTTGCCCCCGCCCCTCAGGCCCCTGGGGGGCCACACCAATGACTTATACAAGATTGGTTCCCCTTCTCCCAAGGATGCTTCAGAATAAATCCTGTTATTCCTACAGAAGAAGAAGGATTTTAAAGAATTTGCTATGTTTCCCCTATTGAGCCCCGCCTCTCAGCCCCCAGGGGGGCCAGACCCATCGTTTATACACAATTGGTTCCCCTTTATCCATGGATGTTCCACACCAAATATGGACCAAATCCTTTCATTCCTACAGAAGAAGGATTTTAAAGAATAATTTGCTGTGTTTCCTCTATTGGGCCCCGCCTCTCAGGCCTCTGGGGGGCCAGACCCACGGTTGATACAAGATTGGTTCCCCTTCACCCAAGGATGCTTCAGAACAAATCCTTTTATTCCTACAGAAGAAGAGGGATTTTAAAGAATTTGCTATATTTCCCCTATTAGGCCCCGCCCCTCAGCCCCCAGGGGGGCCACACCCACCGTTTATACAAAATTGGTTCCCCTTTACCCAAGGATGCTTGACACTAAATATGGACCAACTGCTTTTATTCCTACGGAAGAAGAAGGATTTTAAAGAATAATTTGCTATGTTTCCCCTATTTGCCCCCGCCCCTCAGGCCCCTGGGGGGCCACACCAATGGCTTATACAAGATTGGTTCCCCTTCTCCCAAGGATGCTTCAGAATAAATCCTGTTATTCCTACAGAAGAAGAAGGATTTTAAAGAATTTGCTATATTTCCCCTATTGGGCCCCGCCCCTCAGCCCCCAGGGGGGCCAGACCCACCGTTTATGCAAAATTGGTTCCCCTTTACCCATGGATGTTCCACATCAAATATTGACCAAATCCTATCATTCCTACAGAAGGAGAAGGATTTAAAAGAATAATTTGCTATGTTTCCCCTATTTCGCCCCGCCTCTCAGGCCCCTGGGTGGCCAGACCCACGGTTTATACAAAATTGGTTCCCCTTCAACCAAGGATGCTTCAGAACAAATCCTTTTATTCCTACAGAAGAAGAAGGATTTTAACGAATTTGCTATGTTTCCCCTATTGAGCCCCGCCCCTCAGCCCCCAGGGGGGCCAGACCCATCGTTTATACAAAATTGGTTCCCCTTTATCCATGGATGTTCCACACCAAATATGGACCAAATCCTTTCATTACTACAGAAGAAGAAGGATTTTAAAGAATAATTTGCTGTGTTTCCTCTATTGGGCCCCGCCTCTCAGGCCTCTGGGGGCCAGACCCACGGTTTATACAAAATTGGTTCCCCTTCACCCAAGGTTGCTTCAGACAAAATATGGAACAAATCCTTTCATTCCTACAGAAGAAGAAGGATTTCAGACCATGTGAGCTAAAAATGTTTAGGCACAAGGGACGATGACAGATGGAAAGCGATCAGAAAAGGTCACTTGAGCAAAGCTCAGATGACCTGAAAAACCTGTTAAACTGTAATTTTTAATGAATTTTGTTTTTGCTGCAAAGCAGTAATAATCATATAAATTGATATTGTATACTTGGAAATTGTTCTGCAGTTTAATTTTCAGCTTTTAGGCCCTTGGTAATGAGGACAAATTTATCAGTAGAGCAAACATTTGTAAACAACATAATATACATAGTGATTAAATGTGAAGGGTGAAAAGTTCCAGGTATACAGAAGTTACATGTAAAACTTGATTAAGCTGACAGGGATAAAATAGCTTCTACCTGTAATCCAATGCAAATTTTCAAGCCAGCCTATTTTCAAATTAGGCTTACTATCAAGAGTTTTGAGTAACTGTTTAAAATAAGAATTGCATCTCAATTAATTCTCCCACCAGTGATTGCACAGAGGTCCAGACATCAATAACAAGATTATCTGACTATAGTACAATGAGTACCTGAGAAATCAATTCTTCAAACACTGTGATGTAGCCAAATAAACCAACGGAGCTGGATCCCCCAACAGGCATCAGATAGGACTCCTCACCTGTCTCTTCCCTGTGAATACAATACAATATAATACAACACAATACAACAAGAGGCCCAGTTTGACCTGGATATCTAAGCAATCATGGCAAAATATTCTCCAAATGAGATCCAAGGGAATATGCCAGACCCCAAGGCCAATCCTTGTAGCATATCTGTATTAAATTTTTCATGCCCAGCAATTTTATGTATGGTTATGGGGTGGGAATCTCAACTGTTTCCAAGCTGTGACTGACAGAAACTAGGTCCATAGGTTGTGGCCAGACCCCAAGATCAAATCTAATATCATGACTACATTCGTCTCTTTTTGCCCAGCATTTGTATTTATAGTTTTGGGGTGGGGATCTAAACCGTTTCAAAGTTATGACCCAGGGGTTAAGTCTGCAAAGGTGAGGCAGACCCTGGGATCCATTCTAATATCATGACTGCATTAATCTCTTTATGCCCAACAATTGTATATATAGTTTTGGGGTGGGGATCTTAACCATTTTGAAGTTATGACCCAGGGGTTAAGTCTCCAAGGCTGGGGCAGACCCCAAGGCCATCCTGGAAGCATATGTGCAATCATTTCTTTATACTCAGCAATTGTATATATGGTTTTTGGGTGGGGATCTCAACTGTTTCCAAGCTGTGACTAAGAAACTAGGTCCCTAGGGGTTCGGTCACACTCCAGGGTCTATTCTAATATCATGACTGCATTCGTCTCTTTATGCCCGGCTTTGTATTTATAGTTTTGGGGAGGGGATCTCAACCGTTTCAAATTTATGACCAAGGGACTATGTCTCCAAGGGTGGGGCCAGACCCTAGAGCAATCCTGGAAGCAACTGTGCATTCTTCTCTTTATACTCAGATATTGTATATATAAGGTTATACAGTGGGGATCTCAACCATTTCCAAATAATAAACTTTTTTTGGCCCAACCCCTTAGGGGGTCAGCAACAAAATTTGTACAATTTTGAATCCCTACCTCCCATGAATGCTTCCGACCAAATATGGTCGATATCCATTTCTACAGAATAAGTCGTTTATAGCAATATAGACAAATTGGCCTCGCCCCTCAGCCCCCTGGGGGGTCAGCTCCACTATTTGTACAATTTAGAATCCCCACCACCTAGGGATACTTCCAGTCAAATATGGTTGATATCCATCTCTTAGTTCCAGAGAAAAAGTCGCTTAAAGCAATATAGCCAAATTGCCTGCTTTTGGCCCTGCCCCTCAGCCCCCTGGGGGGTCAGCCCTACCATTTATACAATTTTGAATCCCCACCACCTAGAGATGCTTCCTGTCAAATATGGTTGATATCCATCTCTTAGTTCCAGAGAAAAAGTCGCTTAAAGCAATATAGCCAAATTGACCCCTTTTGGCCGCGCCTCTAAGCCCCCTGGGGAGTCAGCCCTATCATTTGTACAATGTTGAATCCCCACCACCTAGAGATGCTTCCAGTCAAATATGGTTGATATCCATCTCTTAGTTCCAGAGAAAAAGTCGCTTAAAGCAATATAGCCAAATTGACCCCTTTTGGCTGCGCCCCTCAGCCCCCTGGGGGGGCAGCCCAACCATTTGTACAATTTTGAATCCCCACCACCTAGGATGCTTCCAGTCAAATTTAGTCAAATTCCAATCAGTGGTTAAGAATAAGCTAATTCCAATCAGTGGTTAAGAAGAAGAAGTCGTACAGACGACGGACGGACGGACAGATGATGGACGACGGACGCCACGGTATCGCATAAGCTCACCTTGGTCCTTCGGTGAGCTAATAAATACCAAACAGTTCAGTACAAAACAATACAAAACAATAACAAACAGTACAATTCAATACAATACAACACAATACAACATAATACAATACAATACAACACAATACAATATAATACAATACAACACAATACAATACAATACCAAACAGTTCAGTACAAAACAATACAAAACAATAAATACAGGACAATCCAATACAATACAACACAACACAACATAATACAATACAATACAACATAGTACAATACAACACAATACAATCAATACCAATACAATACCAAACAGTTCAGTACAAAACAATACAAAACAATCAATACAGTACAAAACAATACAATACAACACATTATTACCCCTTTGAGAAAAATCTAGGAATCTGATTGGTTAGAAACTACAGTGTACCAAACCGCATTCGTAAATCTCAGGGGGTATACGAAAATCTCAGGGGGTATACGGTCATGTCACATGATTCTCAGCAGTAATACGGTGGAATCATGTGATTTTACAAGGGGTATACGGGTCACGTGTCTTTGTATCTTGCAGCGGGGCAACGGGAGACAACTCGCATTCGTGGTCTGCTTCGCTGTTTACAAAATTGCAAAACGTTTCACTTCGCATACTGATGAGGAAATACTCACCAAAAGGGCAAACTATGTACCACAAAACACGCAAAAGTCTAACAGACGAGTGGCAAACATGCTGAGGACGTATTTAAAAGAAAAGAATCAGGGAGAACAGTTCGAGCAATTTGATAAAACGAAACTAAATGAGGTACTGTGCCATTTTTATCTTGACAACAGAAAAGTTGACGGAGAACTGTACAAAACCAATATAAAAGACTCAAAGGGGTAATAAATTTGTTACACAGATTTTTGGCAGGGTATAAGGAATGGTATGACCCTACAGGATTTTCTATTTCCTTCGGCCTATCGGCCTCAGGAAATACGAAACCCTTTAGGGTCATACCATCCCGTATACCCTGCCAAAAATCTGTTTAACTAATAATACAATCAATACCAATACAATACAACACAATACCAATCAATACAGTACAATCAAAACAGTACAATCCAGTACAATACAATACAATACAATACAACACAATACAATACAACACAATACAATTAATACCAACATAATACAATACAATACAACACAACACAATACAATACAATCAATACCAATACAATACAACACAATCAATACCAATACAATTCCAAACAGTTCAGTACAAAACATTTCAAGACAATACAATACAATCAATACAGTACAATCCAATACAATACAAAACAATACAATACAGTCAATACAGTACAATCCAAAACAATACAATACAACACAATACAATACAACACAATACAATTAATACCAACATAATACAAAACAATACAATACAATACAACACAATACAATACAATACAACACAATACAATACAACACAATACAATTAATACCAACATAATACAACACAATACAATACAATACAATCAATACCAATACAATACAACACAATCAATACCAATACAATTCCAAACAGTTCAGTACAAAACATTTCAAAACAATACAATACAATCAATACAGTACAATCCAATAGAATACAAAACAATACCAACACAATACAACACAATACAATACAACAAAATACAATTAATACCAACATAATACAAAACAATACAATACAATACAACACAATACAATACAATACCAATACAATACCAAACACTTTAGTACAAAACAATACAAAAACTGATGAAATTTCTCACAAAATTTTCATTTAAGCTCACCTAAGGCTCCTTACATGATAACTTTTCATTAATTCACATAGCACATTGCACTATAACACAGTTGAAGCCTGCACATTGATAAGTCAATCCTTCTCAAGGAGGTTTGGTTCATAGATCTCGTCAATGAGCATTACTTTAGTTAAACCAACAGACACTTCAGCAATATTTGTTTTTGCATTACGTACACAGAGATTTCTTACAATGGCAGCAAATTTGTACCCATAGTCAGTTGTACACTGCACAAAATATATTACTTGACAGTACATGCCATTTCCACATCTGAAAGTGTAAGAATTTCTTTCCTTGACAGGTTTATATTCTTCACTGTACAACATGATTTTATTTTTCAGTAAAACACATGATATTCTGCAATCTCCCCCAACACTTTTTCTAGAAATATTCTTTCTGTCTGCTCAGGAATATATAATGTTTTGGAACACACTACAAAAGTATCTCGTCCTATTTTTGTACGGTCAGACTTATTTTTGACTCCAGCTGTCATTCTTAGGTAAAACACTTTCACAGCACCATCATCTAGCTTTTCTACAAGCTCTGGAATTTTGTTTTGTACACAGACAGCTGTTCCAATGTGAAGGTCAATCTGCGGAGTTCTATGGAACTGATTTCGTAAATCCCCATTAAGACCTTCAAAAATAAAACATGACTGAGTCCACAGAGGCCCCAACTCTTCTACTTTTAAACATAAATGTAAAAGACAATGAACATTAAACATATCTATCAGAACATAGCCCTACGTAAATCAGAACATAGCCCTACGTAAATCAGACTATAGCCCTACGTAAATCAGACTATAGCCATACGTAAATCAGAACATAGCCCTACGTAAATCAGAATATAGCCCTACGTAAATCAGAATATAGCCCTACGTAAATCAGAATATAGCCATACGTAAATCAACCTGAGAAATTGATGTCTTAAAAGGAGAAATGTACCTTTCACAAGATTACTATAATGTTCATAATAAATGGGGGGAAGTACATCTTCTAGAAGTGGCAATGAATAATATAACAGGAACGTCCTGTATTCAGATGCCTTCCAGTCACTTAATTCATCTATATTTCTGGGTAGTCTGGAAATCAAACAATGTGGACGGATTTTGTGAATTCTTTCATAAAGAACACCAATTGATGACGAATTGATCAGGGCTTATCTTTGTGATCCAAATCGATCCATAGACCAATAATCATTTCCAGCACACCCAATAAAATACAGTGCATATAGTCGATGCCAGTTCCCTTAATTAGGTCAAAGTTTGGAAATGAAGATAGGAATGCCAGCCTTTTCACTCCCATTTCAGGCACTGGATCCCTTCGCCTTCCATGTAAATAATTCTCTTCAACTGTTTGAGCAAGATGTTTTGTCTCCTCCGACGTTCTGATTTTATCATGTCCACTATCATTCTCTGAAAAGGATATATATGTGAATTTGCAGTGGCTGATATGGCAAATGTTTCCCCTTGGGAGTAACAACAGGGACATCCAAATTTTCCATTGAATTTAACGAAGTCCATCATCAAGCATCTTGCTGGTGCATCCGCTATACAGCTAAGGAGGATCGCTCCTACGGTTATAGCTTCAGTGTCAAAATGAATGCTGATAAAACAGAAGTAAAATAATTATATGGCTGACTTTTCTTTTACATACATAGCTGACTTTTCTATTGCATACATTTCACTTGAGTTTTTCTATAATCATGCAAGCATTTGGAAGCATTTATGCGAATAGAAACTAACACTTCATCTGTTTCTTCATCTGCCAATTCTGGTGGAACTTTAAAGTTTTATATTAAACGGTTTACGGAAGGCGGGCTACAACGGATGAAATATGGTCATCTTCATGGTCGATTACTGTTTATAATCAGTAGTAATTAAGTACTATTTGCGGCGCTGTAGTAACTTTAAATTAGCAATGATAATCTTCAACTATCAAAATCTAACATGGTCGCCTATCAGCCATTTTGTTTTTTGATTAGTTCCAAAATCAAATAGGCATAAGAATGGATTAAAAGGAACCTACATACGAAATTTGAGCAAGATACATTCAGTACTTCAAGAAATAGCCATAGCAAACTTTCATTGTTCAAATCCAAGATGGTGCCGTCTGTTATTTTTTCTCCAGATCAGTCCCAAAATCAAACGGGCATAACAAAGGGACCAAGCATATGGAATTTGAGAAAGATCTGTCTGTCTAGTACTTCTCAAGAAATAGCGATAACAGAAGTGGTTTAAGGACAGATGGAATAGCCTACCATTTGCTGATAGTGGGCTAAAAATCTAGTTTTCAAATACCAGTTTATGAACTATAGTTAACTGTAACTTGTGGTAAAATTGCGAGTTATTACGTTACACGTCCACCCCATGCCAAACAATAGCAAAAATTTCTTGAATTTGTTCATAATGCCCAATTATTTGCCAATTGATAACAAAGGGGCATAGCTCTAACAATATTCACTGTAACCCATAAAATACTGTAATGCTACCTCATTCAAGCTTTTTTAGTATATAATATTTGCTGCAAGTTTCATTAAAATCAATCTACAAATAAAAGTGTCAACAAGAAAAAGTGGACGGACGGATAGACAGCACAAGATATACCATGATCCTACCCATCATTGCCCTACCCATCATGATCCTACCCATCATTGCCCTACCATCATTGCCCTACCCATCATTGCCCTACTCATCATGATCCTACCCATCATTGCCCTACCCATCATTGCCCTACCCATCATGATCCTACCCATCATTGCCCTACCCATCTTTGCCCTACCCATCTTTGCCCTACCCATCATTGCCCTACCCATCATTGCCCTACCCATCATTGCCTGGTCTAGAATAAAACTGGGACCAGGATATGGCACATACCTTACAAAGTTGCTTGACAAACTATTGGTAAGGAAAATTGTTCATGGTGGGTTAAAAGCACAACTCGTCAGAATTTATTGGCATCTACGATGTAACCAATGTACACATACCTTTAAAAAAGGAATCAAACTCTTTAAAAAATGATCCGAAAAGCAGTTTGATGTTCGGTTTCTGATTCCCAAACCAAATTCCTAGAAATACACGGTATTCTCTTGTAAACCTGAAATTTATAAAGAAAAGAAAAATTGCTACCTGGTATATGCCAACCACAAATATATACAAATAACAAGAGGCCCAATGGGCCTGCATTGCTCACCTGGTATTAATCTCACACTTGTAAACTTAAAAGTGGACTAAAATACAAGAGGCCCAATGGGCCTGCATCGCTCACCTGGTATAAAACTCACACTTGTAACCTTAAAAGTGATCTGAAATAAAGCTACAGGCAGAATAAGTTGTTGAATGTTTTTCACATATTTGACCTCTGTGACCTTGAATATAGATGAAGGTCATTCATTTGAACAAACTTTGTAGCCCTTTATCTCAGCATGCTACTGGCCAAATATCATTACCCTGGGCATTTTGGTTATTCAGAAGAAGTTGTTTAAAGGTTTTAAACATATTTGACCCCTGTGACCTTGAATACAAGAGGCCCAATGGGCCTGCATCGCTCACCTGGTATTAATCTAACAATTGTAACTTTAAAAGAGGACTAAAATAAAGCTACAGGCAAAATATCAGCGTCTCGACTTAAAGTTTAAAGTAATTCAGAAAAAATGGGCAAAGGTCATTCATTTGAACAAACTTGGTAGCACTTCATCCCAGCCTCTCTGTTATTCAGAAGAAGTCGTTTCAAGGTTTTAAACATATCTGACCCCTGTGACCTTGAAAATTGATGAAGGTCATTTATTTGAACAAACTTGGTAGCCCTTCATCCCAGCATGCTTCTGGCCAAATATCATCACCCTAGGCCTCTTGGTTATTCAGAAGAAGTTGTTTACAGGTTTTAACATATTTGACCCCTGTGACCATGAAAATTGATGAAGGTCATTTATTTGAACAAACTTGGTAGCCCTTCATCCCAGCATGCTTCTGGGCAATATCATCACCCTAAGCCTTTTGGTTACTGAGAAGAAATTGTTTAAAGTAAAAAGTTGACGCCGGACGGACGCCGGACGGACGACGGACGCCGCACCATGCCATAAGCTCACTTGGCCCTTCGGGCCAGGTGAGCTAAAAATAATTGAGAAAGGCCTATTCTGTACTTCACAAGAAATAGCGATAGAATAGTTTACAGACAGAATTACAAATAACAGGCTATTTGAAAAGCCCACTTTCTATAAATAGGCATCATGTAGAAACTTAACACACATAAATGATGACATGGAAATTTTGCTTGAAAACTTAACTTCATTCTCCTTAAATCTCAACTGGACCATTTACCTTTCACTTGGTGGTAGTTCATTTATTACAGCATACAACGGGCATGCAAACTCTATATCTAGAAGATTTGAATACTGCGACCCCATCAGTATTTATTTGCAAAGATATATGCAATTGAAAGTCTCTCTTTTCATCTTTTGTGCCATAGAAGTATCCAAAGTTGTCAAAGTGTTGTTTGTAAACAGCTCCATCATATAACTCTCCTATGTTGGTCATACCTGATGCCTGTTGGTCATACCTGGTGCCTGTTGGTCATACCTGGTGCCGGTTGGTCATACCTGGTGCCGGTTGGTCATACCTGTTGGTCATACCTGGTGCCGGTTGGTCATACCTGTTGGTCATACCTGGTGCCTGTTGGTCATACCTGTTGGTCATACCTGGTGCCTGTTGGTCATACCTGTTGGTCATACCTGGTGCCTGTTGGTCATACCTGTTGGTCATACCTGTTGGTCATACCTGTTGGTCATACCTGGTGCCTGTTGACTTGGTTGTATTTTGCTTTTTCTGATAATGTCAAGCACTCCTGGTTCTACAAAATTGAAGTAAAAGATAAAAATTATCTTCCTGTCCATTCACATTTCGCAAAAAAAATTAGATGATATTCTAGCAATTTTACTGTGTTTTCCACTGCATCTGTGTACAGTTCAATGACTTATCAACATTTACTTGTCATGTGATGAGTAATATACAGCTAATGACATAAACTTGTCAGCACTATTATGGATTCTGACCAGGACATTGTCAAATATCTAAGTTTAACAAAGAAAATGCCCATGATTGGTTACCATAGCAACCATATTGTTTGAGAAAAGTTGCGTTTAAAAAAAAGGATAGGTTGGGTGGCCGTAAAAGATATGTTTCTATAGACCGATGAACAGAAATCATTATTTCAGGTATACCGGTACGCCATTGTGGGGTGGGGGTGGTATAAATACTAAGACTGTTTTAGACATCTCCAACTGTTACTAAACCAGAAATATTTCAAAAAATAAGAAGAAGAAGAACATACTTTTTAAAATTGTTTCCAGCTGATTCTTGAGGGGTATGGTGATACAATGCTTCACAGATGTGGCAGAGCAGTTTGGACATGAAATCGTTTTCCACTGTTTCCTCCAATTCGTTTTCATCAACATCTACATTGATATGATTTGATTTTAAAAGATCATTTCCAATATCCAACTGCTGTTTTCTCCACTTCGAAGTTCTTGACTCACCGCCGTAAGGACCTCGCTTATTGGAATCCATTATTGTCTTCACTTGTATCATTCTTTAAAAGTATATCATTAGGGGGTAAACACTGTCTTACCACTCATGATCAATGAATAAATAATTTAAGTGAAAAAAAAGTTCAGAAGTGAAATACAATAAAGATTTCTCTCTCCTTTGACAAAACGTACATGTCTGTCACCACCCAAACATGTCTGTCACCACCCAAACATGTCTGTCACCACCCCACCCAAACATGTCTGTCACCACCCAAACATGTCTTCTGGGTCGCCGTCTCTCTAGATCTCCTGCCACTGTAAACACCGAAAATCGGAACATTAACGACAATAGTCATTTCTTTGTTTATTGGAGCGTATGCCTATAATAGATGAGTGTCAGTTTACATGTTTAATCAAGGCAGGACACAAGTCAAATCACATAATAGTAAACATAAATCAAACATTTAACACTAATATAATGCACAGTATTCTATAATGGAATCATATTTTTTATTGGAACTATAACAAACCAACCTTACATAAACTATCGGTGATTACATAAACTATCGGTGATTACAACCTCAAACAAATTGGTAAAATTTTAACAGTGATTCAATATAAATATATCTTCCCAATTTCCAGTAGCATTACTGTAGTCTTAGATATTTTTTTATTTCACTCATTGACTCGATAAGAATTCAGCACCATTTTAGCTATGAAACTTTAGCGGAACTTTAAAATACTTCAGCAATGATAATCATTGTTTGCTTTGATTAGAATTCTACAGCCATGTAACATGTTTGACAAGAAATAGGGTCCATGTGCCATCACTACAAAACATCAAAATTCACTTTCTCTCAAGACCTGACATCGTATCGCCTGCGTTCGCTAAACAACTAACTTAATTCAGACAATTGACCATTTTTTTTTTATAAAACATCGGTAAATTGACAGCAAATATCTTTATAAATCAAGAGTCACAAATGCTATCAACATTCAAGTGAACAGGAAGGAGAACTTACCTTATAATAGAGGAGAGAACAGTGTCAGTGTACCGAGTTTACACCAAATCAAGGTTGCATTCACGTAAACCGGGTGAAATGGTCCGGGCGGCCCGCATCTGAACTGCGAAAAACGAACGCACAAGTCCATGCGTACAGAAATGTGACAAGAAGAGCTCAAAAAGCACAATTTCTAAGCTTCTATCATATCTAAAACGACATTAAACGTATTCATTTTTCATCCTTACTGAATACATATAAATGTAATTCACCCGTTTTGTCCGTTTACGGGAAAGTGACCCAAGTCAAATCATGTGACCGCCACAGCTATCTCGTTTTACAGAATTTATCAATGAAAATGAAATGAAAAATATGAAAAAATGTTTTCTTTTGCGTTACATAATACATGTCAATACGGGCTTTCGATGTTTGTTATGAGAAAACTTCAAATTTTACGGTTTTTGATCGGCCTAATGCCGGATATATCTAGTACTCGGAACCGGAGACAGACGCGACCTTGTTGAAATACGTTATCTAACTTATTTGTTTTATTTGTCTGTTTTTTTTTCGAGATCCCGTTGGTGAAAATTGGAAACCTAATAAAATGTTGTGTTTCACATAATTTTAATTACAAAAAGTCGTAAACAGCAAATAACTACATTGTAGTGAATTTGGTCCATTTCCGTGTCCGATTTCATTTTGGAGCTTTAGTAATTACTTGTCACGTGACGTAAACTAGACGCGCGACATCGTCTGCTTCTAGGTCCCCAATTTTGTTCACGATGCGATTGTGGAGTGGCAGGAAGACGGATATCCACTTGGAATGATAAGCTTAAAAGTCTTTTTACTAACAGGACTTCATCCCCATCAAACAAAACTGGGGAAAAACTACTTGATGTGAAAATTGTCCAGGCAATCATCAGTAAGAACATGTACTAATATCAAATTGCTTTATTGATATAATTGAGGAAGTGCTAAAGATTGTGACTGCATGTCTCAATGGGATACGGGAACCAATTTACCAAGAATCTGACAGAAAAGACAGAGAACTCGCATGACAGATGAAGTTTCGACTTACAAAAACAAACTGTTTGGCTTAGAGGGTGAACACAGAACCAGCTCTCTCAAAGAGAGCAAAGTCAGATTTCGTAAAGATGGATACATCTTCATTCAGTTTTCCAGAGCTTAATTTGGAATATTTGAAGACTATAACGTGCGGCACCTATAGCTACCAGCTATCATTAGCTCCAGGCTATATCAGTGAACAGCTTAGTGGTGATGTAGATAATGACATATGGGTGTATCAGCACTCTCAAGAACTCATTTGTTGTCAGATTCGTTCTAGACACAGGAGCCAGACTAAATATAATGTTTGGAGTCAGTGGGTACAGCACGACACCAAATGATAGTAATTCAATAAAAGATTACTAACTGCCAATGCCAAGTTGGTAAAAGAACTATGGGAATATGTGCTCATACAATTATACTTCATTATCTTGGCTATCATAGTAATCTTCAAAATCCAGAACAGCTGCACCCCAGGGCTAAGAAGTTCCGACAAAGCTTGAAATAAGTTGATTTCTTGTATATCTAGAATTAAGAGTTTGAAAACAAACTCAAAACCTCGCATCATTTTTCTCTTCCTTTTTTTCCATATCCGTCAATCAAACACATTTCATACTCTTGCATCTTGCAAAATATTATCTGTAAATGTCATCAGCTGTTAAAAGGGCGTGTAACTTTAAAATATAAATAAAAAGAAAGTAACAAACAAATACACAATCTCTGAATTTCATTGATATCACAAGAAAGTTGTCTGTGAATCTGACGACTGATTGTGCAGTAGAATGAAAGTTTTGGTGGCCATCTTGAAAAGGTAAAAACAAGCGAATCTTTTTAAAACATCTTCTCTGTTGATTATCATACCATCCAAACTGGAACAAATATTTTCTTCTTTTCTGTCAGTTTGCAGTCATAATGATTTGACTATAGCCATGAGTTCTGATGTATAGACCATATGGTCATATGATCCCTTCTTTGAATATGTTCCACCATATATTTTGGATTGATATTTTTGTCCCTGGTAGTTCATGACCTAGTCCATGTATTTTCAAAATATTTTTAGTATACAAAGGTTATAAGATATTGCTTGAGATGGCTTCTGGCTGTTGAGTTGTCTGCAATTGTCTTATACCTAACCATAGCAATGGATTTTTACATGAATACTGTAGCATTTGATCCCTAGTTTTGATTGCATCATAAATGATCCTTCAATGCATTGTTAGTTTGACAACATTCGTCTTTTAGGGAGAATTTCAGTTTTATGCATCTACGAAAAACGAGCCAAGTACTCATTTGAATTTTAATGGGTGTTTTTGTTGTGATAAGGTTTAGGTTTGCACCTCACCAAAAGAAAATTGAAATCAAAGGAGGGGCAATTTTGAACCCCCTTCCCCTTGTATAACTTGTGTACTACTGTCTAATGATGTAGGGGCTTGACCCCTTCTCTCTCCGGAGGCTTGAGCTGTCAGGAAGTCACTCAATTGTATCTAAGGGGCATACATGTAAATTGCCCACAAATATCTTTATACAAAATTATCCAAGTAAGCTACAACCAAATCACTTTTCCTTGCAACTAGCAATGCCACTGTAGCTGCACTGCATTCCACTTTAAAATGAACAGAAGTAAGAAACAATATTACTTGAGCTTTTTGGCCAACTTTTCCATGCGAGGCTTCATTTCTGTTTCGTATGGAGATTTCTTTGGTATGGCATAGATGTGAGCACCGCACAGTCGATCCAACAGTAGGTTACCATTACTTCCTATCTCTGATGGATCCTACAGGTCAACAAACCAGGAAAACACAATATTTGATGATTATAGTCAATTATCATAGCTGTCAACCCTCTCTCAGTAGGAGGGAGACTCCCTCATAGCTGTCAACCCTCTCTCCATTTATAAATATTCAATTCCCTTTTCCCAAAGATTCTCTAGAACAAGTTTGGTTAAAATTCCTTCAACAGTACAAAAAGAGAAGGATCTTTAATGTTTTCCTCTATTTCCCCTAATGGGCCCCACCCATCTGCACCAAAGAAGGGGGCCCACACACCTTAGTTTATACAAAATTGATTCTTTTGTCCCTAATTATGCTGCAGACTGCATTTGGTTTAAATCCCTTCACTTGTAAAGTAGGAGAGAAAAAAATCCTCTAATTCCCCTATTGGGCCCCGCCCCTATGCTCCAAGAGGGGCCACACCCTCTGTTTATACAAACTTGAGGCTCTGTTGAAAAAGATGCTCTAGGACAAATTTGGTCAAAATCCTTCTATTGGTTGAGAAGAAGATTTTTAAAGATTAACCTATTTTACCCCTATTTGGCCCCGCGCCTCTGCCCCCAGGGGGATCATATCCTTCGTTTATAAAAAAACTGAGAACCCTTTGGCCAATGATGCTCCAGACCAAATTTAGTCAAAATCCCTTCATCGGTACAAAAGGAAAACGATCTTTGATGTTTTCCTCTATATCCCCTAATGGGCCCCACCCATCTGCCCCTAGAAGGGGGCCCACACATCTCAGTTTATGCAAAATTGATTCTTTTGTCCCTAATCATGCTTCAGACTGCATTTGGTTTAAATCCCTTCACTTGCATAGTAGGAGAAAAAAGTCCTCTATTTCCCCTATTGGGCCCCACCCCTACGCCACCGGAGGGGCCACACCCTCAGTCAACAGATGGGCCACACCCTTTATTTATGCAAACTTGAGTCTCCTTTGTCCAAAGATGCTCTAGGACAAATTTGGTCAAAATCCTTCAATTGGTTGAGAAGAAGAAGATTTTTAAAGATTTCCCTATTTTCCCCCGCCCCTCTGCCCCCAGGGGGACCATACCCTCCGTTTATACAAAACTGAGAACCCTTTCGCCATGGGATAAGCTCACTTGCCCCTCTGGGCCTATTTGGCCCCACCCCTCTGCCCCCAGGGGGACCATACCCTCCGTTTATACAAACTGAGAACCCTTTGGCCAATGATGCTCCAGACAAAATTTGGTCAAAATCCCTTCATCGGTACAAAAGGAGAAGGATCTGTGATGTTTTCCTCTTTTTCCCCTATTTGGCCTTGGGCCCCGCCCCTCCGCCCCCAGAGGGGCCACACCCTCCATTTATACAAACTTGAGTTTCCTTTGTCCAAAGATGCTTTAGGACAAATTTGGTCAAAATCCTTCTATTGGTTGAGAAGAAGATTTTTAAAGATTTACCTATTTTCCTCCTATTTGGCCCCGCCCCTCTACCCCCAGGGGGACCATAACCCTCCGTTTATATAAAACTGAGAACCCTTTGGCCAATGATGCTCCAGACCAAATTTGGTCAAAATCCTCTGAGCCGTTCAGGACTATTAGCGTTTTAAAGGAAAAAGTTGACGGACGCTGCGCCATGGGATAAGCTCACTTGGCCCTTTGGGCCAGGTGAGCTAAAAAATAAAAATATACAACATTTGATATAGCGCCCTATCTAGCTAACATAAGCCACTCTAAAGCGCTTTACAGTAAATAGATATACAATTAATACAATAAGTATATACATTAATCAATACAATTTTTGAGGAATTCGCAGGAGCTGCCTTATCAGGCACTAACTACTAGCCACCTTGCTAATATTTCCCTATGTGTGTATGCCTGCGTGTGTGCTGGAGATAGATTGTGTTCTGTTTGTAGTTGGACCGTACTTCCAACGGTATCATTTTACCATTAATATCGAGTGTTTTTTCACCTGCAGTGAGACAGATATCTTTAAATCTTTATACTTCCGAAGCATTTGACTCGAGGGATTCAACATACAAACTACTAGAACTACTTTGAGACAGTACCTTGTAGTTTATCTGGACTTTAAAACATTTATACACTTAATTAAGAAATGCAGAGATTTCCTTACAAGTGGAAATTTAATAGCTTAATAGTTAATTTTTAATGTAATTTCTTTCCAATGATATAAGGACAAAAAATTCACAAAAATATGAATAACATGGACTAGTTTTAAAAGCCTTAAAGGTTAACAGGAAAATTTGCGTTATACCAAATTACCCTAGTAATAATCTGAAAATCCTGTATACCGGGAAATGATTGCCTCAATTTAAATTTCGCCTTTTTCGTCCTCTCATATGAGGGCAACTTTATCATGACAGTGGATGTTAGTACACAACATGCAAAATATGGTAACTACATGTGAAATTAACACTGGGAGATCATGGTTTTTATCGGAAATGGACGAATATGTGACTCAGTGAAAGTTTCCTGGTATACAGTAAGCATTCTGCACTATAAAGTGCAACAATACGCAAATTGCTTATCTTCACATAGACCCAACCAATGTGTTTAACAAGGGACTATTCACCAATAAAATAGGGTACTTGTAGTTGTTTTATACCTGTGCATCCGTTCTTATTAGAAAGTGGGGTTGTATTTGTAACTGCCTCGCAGCTACAGCCGTTGCTCTGCAGTGATTAGATTGTACGCTGCCACCAGTGATCACATGACCACATTCTCTGACCACAGCATCTGCCATCAAAAATTCTAGTTTTCGTACCTGTAAAGAAATCAGTTTCTTTATTTAGTAGAATAAGTTATATTGTGGTGAAATTATCATACAAGAGTATAAGATGTATTTGTTAAAATGAAAAATACTCAAAATTACATTTCTATTTCAACTTTTCATTTTATAATTTTTATTTTCATATTTTTTTTCAAAATGTTTCATAGAACAAGCCCCATTTGTAAATGATGATTTAAAGACAATGCATGTTTTCATCAAATTAATTCAGATATTTGGAATCACTATTGTAATACATGTACATTGTATATGCATATTCCAATTATCCTGGACGTTTAATTCTTCTGAAATATGAGTTGTGATTAAATAATTGCCAATTGTTCTGGACATTTTTATCAAATATGAGTCATACTTTATTGCCAGATAGTGTGCTGCCTGTCATGTCATCCCTTTTTATAAAAACTTTAAACTTTGATGGAACACCTGGTAAGCTCCATCTATGTATTGGCGTCTCTGGATTGGCAAGCTGGGAAAATAAATTGAACAATGGTTTTACTTTAACAACAGCACAAGAATTACAATATCCATACAGTACTTACTGGTAATATGCATGACCAAGTCCAATTCCTACCCTGTATCAATCCCAGACATCCATATCACCTAGGTGTGGGGGAGCTGGTTGACAGCTATGATATTTGCCCAAGGGCTCAGAGTTGCGAGGGCTGATATCGGTTCAGGGTGGAAAATTTGCCTGATGGAGTGATGGTTTCACATTCCCTTTTTAGCCTTGAATTATATTATCATAATTATAGCGGAACTAGACTGATTTGATTGTCGGTAACCAGGTATAACCGTCTAAAAGTTCAGAAGGTACCAGGTTCTAATTCCAGTCAAGCCGTTGTAATTCTCTTTCTCCTGTTACAAAATCGGCGAGCTTGCCAACCTATTATTTAAGCACTGGGTGAGTGTTTGGCAATTACAGGGATACCTGAACCTGGGGTGCAAGTTGTGTTTTTGGGGCAAATACTAATTAGAAAACAGAGGGAGGAACGTATCGGAACTCATGGACTGGGTTGACTGTTTGCAACCAGCTGGTAGCTTAATTGGTAAATTGTATGTCTAGAGTGCTGAGTCCTCGGTTCGAATCCTAGTCTGGCAATTGCATTTCTTTTTCTACTTTTGGTTGTTATGTTGTGTAGACCTGGCCCGACTACATTATAATAAATATTACATTCAAAATGTGGCTTAAAGAGTGTTCTGCTATCCTCTGATTTATTGTAATTACATATGTATATATGCCAAATCATGTCAGTGCATTGAGCCAATGTATATTAGTCTTGCTCAAGTCTGAGGAACATGACGTGCACAGAAGGGAAAAGCCAAATCAAGCACCCGAGATGACATATACAGTAATAAAAATAATAAATCGGACCTGTCAATTTGCACAAAATAGTAACATGAAAGCAAGCCATTTTTGTCTCTGTGGAGTATAACATATAGATAGACATATAGAATTTCGGTAAATCTGTCCACGCCCCAATCGTGGGTAATAATCCTGCATTTGGGTAACAGTTACCCATTTGCAGTGACAATTTTATTACAAAGATGTGGAATAAAGTGAAGTAAAAACACAAAGTTCTTTTAAACACTTTGAGTAAAAAAGGGCGTTATATACCCATACGCGCCGTAAACGTTGTGCCCAACCTGTTGAAACGCGCATGTGACGCTTTATAAACAATGTCACGTGCACGCATCTATACCTGGATCCGGTACTTGGGTATGTAATGCAGTTGTTTGGCCCACTTTGGGCAGACATATGGAATAAGCTTATACATCTTTCTTCATTATCATATAGACAGATGGAGCGGGGTCCGGAGCTGAGCGGTATATCACAAAATGAAAGTAGACATCACTTACGCGTTTAAAAATTTGATTTGTAGTATCCTATAGGATTAAAACAATTTGGTGACTTTGATTACCTTCGGAACCTTTCTGCTGTTACCTTCGATTTTATGAGGAATTGGACTGAACCTTACAGCTCAAGATATTGCAGAAAAAATCCCATATAGGATTTTAGCAGCTTTTTGGAAAGGTCAATGATGTGAAAAATCCTAAATGTCATGTTATGATGTTGTTATATATTCATATTCATCTGTTTGCGTCATAAAGCAGTTATACTCCGCAATATTGACTTTGAAAGATGGCGGGAAATTTTGAACTCATCAATATGATAGGTTCAGGAACCTATGGAGAAGCTTGGTTAGCAAGGCACCTGAAGAATGACAAGAAGTGCGTTGTTAAAGTTATCAAAATTCTCAAGTTGTCAGAAAAAGAGCTGGACCGATCATTGACTGAGGTATCGATTCTGGCCAGATGTAACCATCAGAATATCATCAGCTACCTTGATGCTTATGTCAAAGATGGCAACCTCAACATAGCAATGGAATATGCAGACGGAGGTACACATAAGCTATGTTTCTTTAAATGCCTACAGGATTAAATCATGTAACATGAAAAGAGAAATGCAACTTTGTACTTGAAACAAGCTAGGGTTAGTCACAGGCACCACTGTAACATTGAGAGGAAAAATTATACAATAACCAGCAGACTGGGATTCAAACCAGTCCTCCATCTTAACGAGCGCTCAAATCAATTAAGCTACCTGGTCTCTATAGTGATCGATCAAGTCCAGTTCTGCTGCATTCCTCACACCTTTTTGTAAGTCTTTGCGTCTGAAGACAATTAAGACTATTTAACAACATATATGTTATACGTACATAACACACATGTATGCATGTACAGTTGTAATAAATAAATTCTTAAATAACTCATTTCAAGTCAATTTATACATAATATATGTAGTAAACTGACTTTGCAGACATTTATTTTTAAGATATTTCTTGTATTTCAGGTGATCTACACAAAAATATAGTTGGTCAAAAAGGCATTCATTTCGGAAAAGAGGTATGACACAATCACAACAAGAGGCCCACACTTATATTTTAACCTGAATATCTAAACAATCATGACATATTAATATTGTCAATGATAGTATAGTATTACAAATATTTCCCCAGTTTGGGACCTTTCTGTACATAGTAATGGGGACAACACTCTCTTCCTTGATACATTACCAGGTGAATAATACAGGCCCTTTTAAACCTCTTGTTCCTAACATGTAGGTTCATGTAGGTATGTAATTTCCAAGATACCCAAGCTTAAATTTGTAAGGGTGAATGAGTTTAATCATAAAAATCCTGTCTGTTACAAAAACTTTGTAGATTTTTTTTTTTTTTTTTTTTATTAAACATTATTAACAGCTGACATCACATATACATTGTAAAACACAACAATCGTATAATCTAACCTTCTGAGTAATCATTGTCTGTGATTCATCTGCCTCAGTACTAACTGTTAATCAATTTTCAGCATCTTTATATTGTTGCTTTCAGGTAATTTTTGAATGGTTTGTGCAAATCTGTCTTGCACTGAAGTACATCCATTCCAGTAACATTCTTCACAGAGGTGAGTATACCTAAGGTTTTGACAATTATGTAGACACTAGTGCTGTACGTGTCACGTTTGTGATGATGCCATATATATCACGATACATGGGTCATGATACTAGATACTTGTTACAACTTTTTAGGTCACCTGAGACAAAGTCTCAAGTGACCTATTGCGATCGCCTTTTGTCCGGCGGAATCCGTCGTGCGTCCGTAAACAATTTACATTTTCGACTTCTTCTCCAAAACCCCTAAGCCAATTTCACTGAAATTTTGCAGAAACCTTCCATGGCCAAAGGTCAACTAAAATTGTGAATTATATGGTCCCCAGCCCCCAGGGGCCTGAGGGGCAGAGCCAAAAAGGGTCAAATTGACTAAAATTTCAAAAATCTTCTCAAGATCGAGATATGGTAGAATCAAATACTCTTCATAGATAGAAGGGTCTTAAGGTGCTTTACTAAAATTGTGAATTTCTTGACCCTGGGGGTCTCACGTTTCCCCCTGGGGAGGGGTTAACTTTACTATAGTTTATATAGGGAAATCACATTTTGGACCAACATTTGTTTAATTTCCATTAGAAGTAATTCAATTTGGGTTAGCATTATCTGTATTGGATAGCAGTTTGATGGTATGTACATATCAGCCCTGACTGACCCCCCGGGGCTGATGGGCGGGGCCAAAAAGTGTTGAATTGACTGAAATTTCAAAATTCTTCTTCTCAAGACCCAGATATGGTAGAATCAAATACTTTTCATAGATGGAAGGGTCTTAAGGTGCTTAACCAAATTTGTGAATTTCATGACCCTGGGGTCTCACGTTTCCCCCTTGGGAGGGGGTAAACTTTATAGTTTACATAGGGAAATCACATTTTAGACTAACATTTGTTTAATTGCCATTGGAAGTAATTCAATTTGGGTTAGAATTATCAGTATTGGATAGCAGTTTGATGGTATGCACATGATATCAGCCCTGACTGACCCCCCGGGGCTGATGGGTGGGGTCAAAAAGTGTTAAATTGACTGAAATTTCAAAAATCTTCTTCTGAAGACCCAGATATATGGTAGAATCAAATACTCTTCATAGATGGAAGGGTCTTAAGGTGCTTTACCAAAATTGTGAATTTCATGACCCTGGGGTCTGGCGTTAACCCCTGGGGAAGGAGGGGAGGGGGCAAAATTTGTTATGGTTTATAATGGCAAATGATACTTTGAATATTACATGTTGATAACTTGATTGGAATTATAACCCTAAGTTGACAGTTTGATACTTTGTAAATTTTGAGCCATCCCTACCCCCAATGGCTGTAGGGTGGGGCCCAATGGAGTCTGTGTGCTAAAATAAAATTTCTTCATTTTCCTTGTTTAGAATCAGAGGTGCTAGTTTCAAATACTTTTCAGTCTTAAATCTGCATGCTAGATATTGAATAAGGTGATTTTATTGTTTTTTGTCACTTTGAATAATTTTTCTGTTCATGTAAAAAACAAAAATCAACTCTCTGTATAAATATATCAGGTGACCGTTCAGGCCCATGGGCCTCTTGTCAAAGTATCACAATACTATCGGTGAATGCCACAATACATCGCCACTCAAGATATGATACGATTCACCGATGCATTGGTAAATTGTTACACCTCGCGCTCTAATCAACACAAACTTGTGAAATTTGCCTATTTTGGATGGCGACTACTGGTTTTTAGGTCACCTGAGACAAAGTCTCAAGTGACCTATTGCGATCGCCTTTTGTCCGTCGTTGTGCGTCCGTAAACAATTTACTTTTTCGACTTCTTCTCCAAAACCACTGAACCAATTTCAATGAAATTTTGCAGAAACCTTCCATGGACAAAGGTCAACAAAAATTGATGCCGGTTTAGTCCCAAGTCCCCAGGGGCCTGAGGGGCGGGGCCAAAAAGGGGCAAATTGACTAAAATTTCAAAAATCTTCTTCTCAAGACCCAAATATGGTAGAATAAAATACTCTTCATAGATAGAAGGGTCTTAAGGTGTTTTACCAAAATTGTGAATTTCTTGACCCTGGGGTCTCACGTTTTCCCCTGGGGAGGGGGTAAACTTTACTATAGTTTATGTAGGGAAATCACATTTTGGACTAACATTTGTTTAATTTCCATTGGAAGTAATTCAATTTGGGTTAGCATTATCAGTAGTAGGTAGCAGTTTGTTAGTATGCACATGTGAGCCCTGACTGACCCCCAGGGGCTGATGGGTGGGGCAAAAAAGGGTTGAATTGACTGAAATTTCAAAAATCTTGTCTGGTGACGGGGTAAACCTTACTATAGTTTATATAGGGAAATCACAGTTTGGACCAAAATTTAATATGGTATATAATGGCAAATGATACTTTCAATATTACATGTTAATTACTTGATTGGAATTATAACTTTTGAGCCAGCCCTACCCCCAAGTGCTGTAGGGTGGGGCCCAAAGGAGTCATGTGCTAAATTTTCTTCATTTTCCTTCTTTAGAATCAGAGGTGCTCAGTTTCAAATACTTTTTAGTCTTAAATCTGTATGCTAGATATTGAATAAGGTGGTTTTATTGTTTTTTGTCACTGAATAATATTTCTGTTTGTGTTAAAAACAAAATCAACTCTCTGTATAAATATATCAGGTGACCGTTAAGGCCCATGGGCCTCTTGTTTTCTGACCTTATCTTTAGCTCACTTAATTGGTTTGAAAAAGTGGTGAGCTTGTTTTCCCATCCATCTGTAGTCCATCTAACTTGCCTTAGCTGACTGATCCCTTTATCAAGGACTCCTTACTCCAACCAATTTTGCTATGATACAACATTTTGGGAACATGGAATAAAAACATTGCACATAGGAAGGATGTGGTTCGATACTCAGAAAGCTAATTCGAGGCAAGGACCCTATGGGGGAAATTGCTGGATTTCAGGTTTCAAAAGACATTACTTCTGTTTGATCAATAAAATGGAGAAGCTAAAATGCTCACATTTTGAAATTAATTAAACGTACACCCATTTTTGTATGCAGTAAGTAGGATGACAAGTTCTGACGTCATGCTAATTAACCTACACAATGAAAAATTAACATTCATACAACAGTTTCATTCAAGTATGTTCTTGAAATCCATCTGCTTCACATAAAAAACATAGCAGGTAATTATAAGCTATTAAGGCCCCTGGATTCAAATTGTAAAAATATATCAGATGTTGTATAAATGGAAGATGTAACCCAAGATGATGGGCCTAAAATAGTACCAAACATGGCAATTTGTTCCACAAGAGCCCTCCTTAACACTGTGGGGAAACGCTCACTTACATTCTCTGCACCCCTGGAATACATCATGATGACACAGGTTTTTTGCCAGGTGTTTACAGGGTCCAGTACAGGAACCCATTACCGGCATTACCAACTGAAAAATGACCCTGTATTTTCCCAATGTCAGTCTTAATTTTCCAAATAGGATTAAATAGCATGTTTATACAAGTTTCTATTCGTTATATTTACAACGCTCAAAGTATAACCGTCTGAAGGACCATTCAAAATACATAAATATCGAAAAAATAGAAATAGAGTTAACAAAAACACTGAAAATTGATGTGTTTATTTATTGCTATACATTTTACTATGAGAAATATCTTGAGGAAAACTTCATACAGATCACATTGTAGGTTTTATTTTTTCCAAACTTATGATATTTTCCAAACCTGTACATGTGGGAACAAAGTAGTTGGCAAAATCCCAGGCTTAGTGTACAGCCTTATGGATAAGACTAGTTTGATCTTTGATGTACATCAGAAGAATCTTGCAGTATATATATATGTATATATAGCATAACAGTAAAATTGACGGTCTTTGAAGTCAGATCTCATTCCTCTGTAATCTTCAAAGGACAGGTATTGGCAAAGCTTACCTGCAGAGACCAATCAAATAACTAGCCCTGTGCCTTCAATTTTACTATGATATATTAATTAATAGTTATTAATGATAATTTGAGGTTCTTATATACCACTTTATCACAACCTAGTTTGTAGGTCATCTCAAAGCGGTTCACAACTTATGTACTCATTAACAGCTGAGTAGGCTGGAAGAGAGGGAAAGTAAGCGTAACCCCTGGATTATAGCAGATGGTCAAGAGCTTGCATTACCTGGACGTGTTCATATCATAGTATGCACAATATAGAGTCCTATGCTTAAGTATGCCTACACCTAACTTAACAATAGACCACCTATACATAACTGTTATGAAAGTATAAGATATAAATTTCATGATTTTTTTTTTATCAGATCTGAAGTCCCAGAACATCTTCCTGAACAGCAAGCGTGTCATTAAGCTGGGAGATTTTGGGATTGCGAGGATATTACGAGACCATGCTGACCATGCCATGACAACTATAGGCACACCATTCTATCTCAGTCCGGAAATATGTCAGCGCAAACCGTATCCTCTGATATTGTAGCCTTTTAGTAATGTAGTTAGATTAGTTTTCTTAAAACATGGTTATACTGCCAGCGTTTGGCTGGAGACATTCAGGTGTTAGAGATGGGTTTGGTGATAAGCTGAAGGGAACTAACAAGGTAGGAGAACAAATGTTGTGTAAAATGGACCTTAAAATATATGGGTGAATCCCATTACTACATATGGAGGATTGTTCCATATCATGTCAATTTTGATTTTTTTTATCACCTCTTCATAAATGTGTTTCAGAAAATGTTGGTATACATGTATACAAATTTATTACAATGTCATGCTTTTAGAAAACTTTGGCTTTGACCTTCAGAGGCAAATAGCTACACCTAGCTGATACATAAAAAGAAATTTCGAAAATATTGTGATGTTTTATTTTTTAGCTCATCTGGTCCAAAGGACCAAGGTGAGCTTATACCAAACTGTGACGTACGGCGTCCGGCGTCCGGCGTCCAGCGTCCATCCGTCATCCGTCCGTGCATCAATAATTTCTTTAAACGACTTCTTCTTCTTAACCACTGATTGGAATTCAACTAAATTTGACTGGAAGCATCCCTAGGTAGTGGAGATTCACAATTGTATAAATGGGGGGGCTGAGGGGCGGGGCCAAAATGGTGCAATTTGGCTATATTGCTACATGTACAAACGACTCCTTCTGTAGAACTATGCACTGGATATATCGATCATATTTGATCAAAAGCATTCATGGGAGACAGGGATTCAAAATTGTACAAATGGTGTGGCTGACCCCCAGGGGGCTGAGGGGCGGGGCCAAAAGGGTTATTTGGCTATATTGCTTTAAGCATCTTCTTCTCTGGAACCAAGTGATTGATATCAACCATATTTGAATTGAAGCATCCCTAGGTGGTGGGGATTCAAAATTGTACAAATAATGGGGCTGACCCCCCCCCCCAGGGGTCTGACGGGTGGGGTCAAAAGGGGGCAATTTGGCTATATTGCTCCAAAATTGACTTCTTCTGTAGAACTATGCACTGGATATCAATCATATTTGATCAAAAGCATTCATGGGAGGCAGGGATTCAAAATTGTACAAATGGTGGGGCTGACCCCCCAGAGGGATGAGGGGCCGGGCCAAAAAGAGTATTTGGCTATATTGCTTTAAGCAACTTCTTCTCTGGAACTAAGTGATGGATATCAACCATTTTTGACCGGAAGCATCCCTAGGTGAAGGTGATTCAAAATTGTACAAATGGGGTTTGTGGTCTGAGGGGGGGTGCAAAAAAGGGCACTTTGGCTAAATTGATATAAACAACTTCTTCTGTAGAACTATGCCATGG
Organism: Mizuhopecten yessoensis; assembly: GCF_002113885.1. Lineage (NCBI taxonomy): Eukaryota > Metazoa > Mollusca > Bivalvia > Pectinida > Pectinidae > Mizuhopecten > Mizuhopecten yessoensis. The sequence continues at coordinate 737,205 of NW_018404360.1, forward strand.
ATATAGATCATATTTGGTTCGGAAGCATTCATGGGAGGCAGGGTTTCAAAATTTTACAAATGTTGGGGCTGACCCCCCGGGCTTGGTAGGGGGTGGGGCCGAAGAAAGTTCATTACTTGGAAATAGTTGAGATTCCCACCATGTAAACATATATACAATTGCTGAGTATAAAGAGAAGAATGCACATTTGCTTCTATGATGGCCCTAGGGTCTGGCCCCACCCTTGGAGACATAGTCCCTGAGTCATAACTTTGAAACGGTTGAGATCCCCACCCCAAAACTAAATATACAAATACTTGGTATAAAGAGACGAATGTAGTCATGATTTTATAATAGACCCTGGGGTCTGACCGAACACCTAGGGACCTAGTTTTATTAGTCACAGCTTGGAAACAGTTGAGATACCCACCCTATAACCATATATACAATTGCTGAGTATAAAGAGATGAATGCACATATGCTTCCTTGAGGTCTGCCCCACCCTTGCAGACGTAACCCTTGGGTTATAACTTTGAAATGGTTGAGATCCCCACCCCAAAACTATAAATATAAATGCTGGGCAAAAAGAGACAAATCCAGTCATAATATAAGAACTGATCCTGGGGTCTGGCCATAACACTAGGGACCTAGTTTCTGAGTTACAGCTTGGAAACAGTTGAGATCCCCACCCCATAACCACACATTAAATTGCTGGGCATGAAAAATCTAATACAGATATGCTACAAGGATTGGCCTTGGGGTCTGGCATATTCCCTTGGATCTCATTTGGAGAATGTTTTGCCATGATTGCTTAGATATCCAGGTGAGCTATACAACTAGACCCTCTGGGCTTCTTGTTTATTGTGATACAATACAATATGCTTGTGTACCGCGATTTACCAGTTCTCCAATATATTGTGGTAATCCTTGTGCACATAGTACAAAGTGCTTAACATTTTGTATTTGATCTAAGCTAATACTTGTTAAATGGTAAAAGATTTTGACCTTTAAGTATTCGACCTCTGGAATTGAACTCAAGGTAATGCTACAGTATATGGTTGACCTTGACTTTTGACCAGATATAACCACAAGAGTGATCTGTGGGCTGCTGGTTGCGTTCTGTATGAGCTATGCTGTCTACGTGTCCCTTTCAATGCTCAAAATTTTGACTCCCTTGTAATGAAAATCTTACAGGGAAAGTGTGACCCAATTCCAAGGTAAGATTTATGCTTTCATTTGGTCATGTTGTGTACAATCCCTATCAATACATGTCACATTGGTCGACCACCTAGTGAGTTGTTACCCTGTACAGTCAAAACTGCTCATGGGACAACCTGTGTTAAGAGACCACCTGTGTAAAGAGACCACCTGTGTTAAGAGATTGCCCGTTATAGTAATTTTGATGAACTGAACCTGTATGAAGGGAGCACCTGTGATTTAGGAGACCACATTAAGTTATCCCCCTTGTAGTGATTTCATTGTGAACCTGTATGAAGGGACCACCTGTGATTTAAGAGACCACATTAAGTTATCCCCCT
>NW_018404360.1:741033-741185 GCF_002113885.1 Mizuhopecten yessoensis
ACCACCTGTGATTTAAGAGACCACATTAGGTTATCCCCCTTGTAGTGATTTCATTGTGAACCTGTATGACGGGGCCACCTGTGATTTAAGAGACCACATTAAGTTTCCCCCCTGATAGTGATTTTATTGGGAACCTGTATGAAGGGACCACC
>NW_018404361.1:0-123 GCF_002113885.1 Mizuhopecten yessoensis
ACCACACTTGTGAGATCAACACTCTCTTATGAGATCACCACACTCGTGAGATCACCACTCATGAGATCACCACACTTGTGAGATCACCACTCTTATGAGATTACCACTCTTTTGTGAGATCAA
>NW_018404361.1:3883-4159 GCF_002113885.1 Mizuhopecten yessoensis
TATCACAACACTCATGAGATCACCACTCTCTCATGAGAGCACCACACTCTCATGAGATCACAACACTCTGGTGTGATCACCACTCTTGTGAGATCACCACACTTGTGAGATCACCACTCTCATGATATCACCACTCTTTCATGAGATCACCACACTCTCATGAAATCACCACAATCTGGTGAGATCACCACTCTTGTGAGATTACCATACTTGTGAGATCACCACTCTCTCATGAGATCACCACACTCTCAAGAGATCACCACACTTGTGAGATCA
>NW_018404362.1:0-123 GCF_002113885.1 Mizuhopecten yessoensis
TGGTGGTAAGACAGGCTTCACACTGACAGTACAAGGTTCTGTACAACCTGTGGTGGTTAGAGAGGCTACACACTGAAGGTACAAGGTCCTGTACAGACGTGTGGTGGTTAGACAGGCTACACA
>NW_018404362.1:731-838 GCF_002113885.1 Mizuhopecten yessoensis
CTAGAGAGGCTACACACTGACAGTACTAGGTCCTGTACAGACCTGCGGTGGTTAGAGAGGCATCACACTGACAGTACTAGGTCCTGTACAGACCTGTCGTGGTTAGA
>NW_018404362.1:2704-3021 GCF_002113885.1 Mizuhopecten yessoensis
ATAGGTTCTGTACAGACCTGTGGTGGTTGGACAGGCTACACACTGACAGTACTAGGTCCTGTACAGACCTGTGGCATGTGGTGGTTAGACAGGCTATACACTGAGAGTACTAGGTCCGATACAGACCTGTGGTGGTTAGACAGGCTTCACACTGACAGTACTAGGTTCTGTACAGACCTGTGGTGGTTAGACAGGCTGCACACTGACAGTACTAGGTCCTGTACAGACATGTGGTGGTTAGACAGGCTATACACTGACAGTACTAGGTCCGATACAGACCTGTGGTGGTTAGACAGGCTTCACACTGACAGTACTAG
>NW_018404362.1:7043-28708 GCF_002113885.1 Mizuhopecten yessoensis
TAAGGTTCTGTACAGACCTGTGGTGGTTAGAGAGGCTTCACACTGACAGTACTAGGTCCTGTACAGACCTGTGGTGGTTAGAGAGGCTACACACTGACAGTACTAGGTCCTGTACAGACCTGTGGTGGTTAGAGAGGCTTCACACTGACAGTACTAGGTCCTGTACAGACCTGTGGTTTTTGGAGAGGCTATGTGATGACATACTTACTGAGGAGGTTTTGGTGATGATGTGGGTGAAACATTAGGTGACGGAGCTGGTGAGGCTCTCCGTGGGGGGACTGGTGGGGGTAAATCTCGTTTTGGAACACTTGGGGACTCGAACGGTGACCTGTTGTCTCGACACTGAAATATAAAAAAATACCTCGATTTTATATTTGAAATAAACCTCTATTTAAAAGCTTTTTAAAAATTAAACCCAAAATAAAACACGAATGGCTGTTTTGACATTTGGATATTCTTGACACGTTACATGCTAAAGCATTTTATGCTAAAACCAAATTGCTTGTAACTTTCTTAAATCATGTGACAATCTCAGAAAGTATAGCGTTAACATTCAAAACAGAATGCCACTTGATTTCACTTTCAAATTCTTCGAATTATGTTGACAAAATGTATTTTTTTTTATCTCTTAATCACCAGTACAAGAAATTAGGTTTGATGAATATGGGCCTAGAAAGCATCTTTTATTTTGAAACAGATCAGAAACTGTTCTATAGAAATTTCTAAAAAATCGCTTTGAACATTTTGATGAATAACTCATCATCAAGAGAATATAGGCATGGTTTGTCTTGTTGCTACAGTTTACATGGCCACTAGGGATCGGGTCAGCCTCAAAGGGCCTGCCAGTCCAATAAACTACCTGTGTCATGTTTGGCTGCCTAAGGGGCTAACTAAGACATGCACTTTAACCTCCTGAAAGTTATATCTCCTGCCCTTGGAACAAACAACACCACAGCGTGAATGGAGACTGCAGAGTGACACGATGTGAGAGTATTTACCCTGTTGACACTGAGGGCCTGCAGACTGTTGTTGGACATCCACTGACCGGAATCCTGTGAACACAGATACAGACTCCTGTTATAACAGCTGTGACGAGTCAGTGATAATGTAGTGATTGTAGTCACTATAAGCACACCACAATTATTCTAGTACTTGTCAATCATTTACCTAGATCTTTAACAAAGTTAATTAAGAGATATTTTGATGAATACTACAAAATGATCAGTTGTGGAGGAAAATATTCAGGTAGTTTACCAGGCAGTCTGGGTCATCGTCGTCCTCCATGTTATTGTGGATGTTTACAGACCGGCACATGTCAATACCACGGCAATGCCCGTGTGGTGTGAAGGGGTCAACTACAACCTGCTCTGTCCCTTTAATCTCACATCGGCAGAAAGGACACCCTTGACCATCGGAATCCTGAAATAAATCATAATTAAAGCTAGGAATACAACATTTTGTAAGCATTTATACAAGAGGCCCAATGGGCCTGCATCACTCACTTGGTATTAATATCTCACTTGTAACCTTAAAAGTGGGTCAAGTTCAAATAGATTCAAATGAATTAGATTAAGCTTCAACCTCAATTTCATGACCTATGACTATTGGTCACTCAAAAGAACCTGTTCAAAGATTTGACTCATTTGACCTCTGTGACATTAAAAGTCAAACAAGGCCATTCAGTTGAAACTTAGTAGACCTTCATCATGGCATTCTACTGTCCAATAATCATCATCCTGGACCTTTTTATTATTAAGAAGAAATTGTTTTAAACATTTTTTTCACATTTTACCTAAGTGACCTTCAAAATTGATCAAGGTCATTCATTTTAACAAACCTGATAGCCCTTCATCCCAGTAAACTACTAGCTATGTATCATCATTCTGCACATTTTGGGTATTGAGAAGAAGTTGTTTGAACACTTTTATACAATGTATATTTCACCCCAGTGACCTTCCAAGTGGGTCAAAGTCCTACACTTGGTAGTCAGTCATTCCAGTATGCTATCATCACCCTGAGCCTAGTGGTTATAGAGAAGGTAATCTTAAAAGTGGACTAAAATACAGCTACAGGCAGAATATCAGTGTTTAATTCACAAGAACCTATTAAAAGATTTAATTATGAAGCATGTGTCCTTGAATTTCGAGCCAATGACATTCATATGAACAAACTTGGTAGCCCTTCATCCCAGCATGCTAAAGGCCCAATATCAGTACCCTTGGCCTTTTGGTTATTGAGAAGAAGTCGTTTGAAGATTTTAAGACATCTGACCCCAGTGACCTTGATAGTGGGTCAAGGTCATTCATCCCAGCATGCTACAGGCCCAATATCAGTACCCTAGGCCTTGTGGTTATTAAGAAGAAGTGGTTTGAAGATTTTAAGACATTTGACCCCTGTGACCTTCAAAGTTGGTCAAGGTCATTCATTTGAACAAACTTAGTACCCCTTCATCACAGCATGCTACTGGCCAAATAGCATCATCCTAGGGTTTTCAGTTATTGAGAAGAAGTTGTTTTAAGGTTTTTAACATATTTGACCCCTGTGACCTTGAATATATATAAAAGTCATTCATTTGAACAAACTTGGTAGCCCTTCATCACAGCATGCTACTGGCCAAATATCATCATCCTAGGGTTTTCAGTTATTGAGAAGAAGTTGTTTTAAGGTTTTTAACATATTTGACCCCTGTGACCTTGAATATATATAAAAGTGATTCGTTTGAACAAACTTGGTAGTCCTTCATCACAGCATGTTACTGGCCAATTATCATTATCCAAGGTCTCTTACTTATTCAGAAGAAGTTGTTTAAAGACTTTTTAAGACAATCGACCCCTGTGACCTTGAAAATGGATAAAGGTCATTCATTTCAACAAACTTGGAAGCCTTTCATCACAGCATGCTACTGGCAAAATATCATAACCCCAGGCCTCTAAGTTATTCAGAAGAAGATGTTTAAAGGTTTTAAACATATTTGATTCCTGTGACCTTGAATATATGTCAAGGTCATTCATTTGAACAATCTTGGTAGCCCTTTATCACAGCATGTTACTGGCTAAATATCATTATCCTAGTCCTCTTAGTTATTGAGCAGAAGTTGTTTAAAGATTTTTTAAGACAATTGACCCCTGTGACCTTAAAAATAGATGAAGGTCATTCATTTGAACAAACTTGGTAGCCCTTCATCCCAGCATGCTACTGGCCAAATATCATCATACTGCGACTTTTGGTTATTCAGAAGAAGTTGTTTAAAGTAAAATATTGACGGCGGACGACGGACGGACAGACGACGGACGCCGCACCATGGCATAAGCTCACTTGGCCCTTCAGGCTAGGTGAGCTAAAAAGTTGAGACCAGACAGGCTGATAGAGGCCATGCCACAGCATACCAGAAAGCTTACTTGCCCCTTTAGGCCAGGTGAGCTAAAAATATCCAACTTAAACCTACTAACATTGTAGCTCCTCATGGTGTTACCCCACCCAGCATTAGAGATGAAGAGGAATTAAACCCACACAGAACAAACAGTTTTCCTCATGATGTTACCCAACCCCAGCAGTAGAGAACGAAGACGCATTAAACCCACATATAACAAACGGTTTTCCTCATGGTGTTACACAGTTTTCCTCATGGTGGTACCCAACCCCAGCATTAGAGAAGGAAGAGGAATTAAACCCCCATATAACAAACAGTTTGCCTCATGGTGTTACCCAACCTAGGTGAGCTAAAAAGTTGAGACCAGACAGGCTGAAAGAGGCCATGCCACAGCATACCGGAGAGCTTACTTGCCCCTTTAGGCCAGGTGAGCTAAAATATCCAACTTAAACCTACTAACATTGTAGCTCCTCATGGTGTTACCCAACCCAGCATTAGAGACGAAGAGGAATTAAACCCTCATATAACAAACAGTTTGCCTCATGGTGTTACCCAACCTAGGTGAGCTAAAAAGTTGAGACCAGAAAGGCTGATAGAGGCCATGCCACACCATACCAGAAAGCTTACTGGCCCCTTTAGGCCAGGTGAGCTAAAAATATCCAACTTAAACCTCCTAACATTGTAGCTCCTCATGGTGGTACCCAACCCCAGCATTAGAGAACGAAGACGAATTAAACCCACATATAAAAAACAGTTTTCCTCATGGTATTACCCAACCCAGCATTAGAGAATGAAGAGGAATTAAACCCACACATAACAAACAGTTTTCCTCATGGTGTTACCCCACCCCAGCATTAGAGAATGAAGACGAATTAAACCCACACATAACAAACAGTTTTCCTCATGGTGTTACCCAACCCCAGCATTAGAGAACGAAGACGAATTACACCCACATATAACAAACAGTTTTCCTCATGGTGTTACCCCACCCCAGCATTAGAGAATGAAGACGAATTAAACCCACACATAACAAACAGTTTTCCTCATATTGTTACCCAACCCAGCATAAGAGAACGTAGACAAATTAAACCCACATATAACAAACAGTTTTCCTCATGGTGTTACCCAACCCCAGCATAAGAGAACGTAGACAAATTAAACCCACATATAACAAACAGTTTTCCTCATGGTGTTACCCAACCCCAGCATAAGAGAACGTAGACAAATTAAACCCACATATAACAAACAGTTTTCCTCATGGTGTTACCCAACCCCAGCATAAGAGAACGTAGACAAATTAAACCCACATATAACAAACAGTTTTCCTCATGGTGTTACCCAACCCCAGCATAAGAGAACGTAGACAAATTAAACCCACATATAACAAACAGTTTTCCTCATGGTGTTACCCCACCCCAGCATAAGAGAACGTAGACAAATTAAACCCACATATAACAAACAGTTTTCCTCATGGTGTTACCCCACCCCAGCATAAGAGAACGTAGACAAATTAAACCCACATATAACAAACAGTTTTCCTCATGGTGTTACCCCACCCCAGCATAAGAGAACGTAGACAAATTAAACCCACATATAACAAACAGTTTTCCTCATGGTGTTACCCCACCCCAGCATAAGAGAACGTAGACAAATTAAACCCACATATAACAAACAGTTTTCCTCATGGTGTTACCCCACCCCAGCATAAGAGAACGTAGACAAATTAAACCCACATATAACAAACAGTTTTCCTCATGGTGTTACCCCACCCCAGCATAAGAGAACGTAGACAAATTAAACCCACATATAACAAACAGTTTTCCTCATGGTGTTACCCCACCCCAGCATAAGAGAACGTAGACAAATTAAACCCACATATAACAAACAGTTTTCCTCATGGTGTTACCCCACCCCAGCATAAGAGAACGTAGACAAATTAAACCCACATATAACAAACAGTTTTCCTCATGGTGTTACCCCACCCCAGCATAAGAGAACGTAGACAAATTAAACCCACATATAACAAACAGTTTTCCTCATGGTGTTACCCCACCCCAGCATAAGAGAACGTAGACAAATTAAACCCACATATAACAAACAGTTTTCCTCATGGTGTTACCCCACCCCAGCATAAGAGAACGTAGACAAATTAAACCCACATATAACAAACAGTTTTCCTCATGGTGTTACCCCACCCCAGCATAAGAGAACGTAGACAAATTAAACCCACATATAACAAACAGTTTTCCTCATGGTGTTACCCCACCCCAGCATAAGAGAACGTAGACAAATTAAACCCACATATAACAAACAGTTTTCCTCATGGTGTTACCCCACCCCAGCATAAGAGAACGTAGACAAATTAAACCCACATATAACAAACAGTTTTCCTCATGGTGTTACCCCACCCCAGCATAAGAGAACGTAGACAAATTAAACCCACATATAACAAACAGTTTTCCTCATGGTGTTACCCCACCCCAGCATAAGAGAACGTAGACAAATTAAACCCACATATAACAAACAGTTTTCCTCATGGTGTTACCCCACCCCAGCATAAGAGAACGTAGACAAATTAAACCCACATATAACAAACAGTTTTCCTCATGGTGTTACCCCACCCCAGCATAAGAGAACGTAGACAAATTAAACCCACATATAACAAACAGTTTTCCTCATGGTGTTACCCCACCCCAGCATAAGAGAACGTAGACAAATTAAACCCACATATAACAAACAGTTTTCCTCATGGTGTTACCCCACCCCAGCATAAGAGAACGTAGACAAATTAAACCCACATATAACAAACAGTTTTCCTCATGGTGTTACCCCACCCCAGCATAAGAGAACGTAGACAAATTAAACCCACATATAACAAACAGTTTTCCTCATGGTGTTACCCCACCCCAGCATAAGAGAACGTAGACAAATTAAACCCACATATAACAAACAGTTTTCCTCATGGTGTTACCCCACCCCAGCATAAGAGAACGTAGACAAATTAAACCCACATATAACAAACAGTTTTCCTCATGGTGTTACCCCACCCCAGCATAAGAGAACGTAGACAAATTAAACCCACATATAACAAACAGTTTTCCTCATGGTGTTACCCCACCCCAGCATAAGAGAACGTAGACAAATTAAACCCACATATAACAAACAGTTTTCCTCATGGTGTTACCCCACCCCAGCATAAGAGAACGTAGACAAATTAAACCCACATATAACAAACAGTTTTCCTCATGGTGTTACCCCACCCCAGCATAAGAGAACGTAGACAAATTAAACCCACATATAACAAACAGTTTTCCTCATGGTGTTACCCCACCCCAGCATAAGAGAACGTAGACAAATTAAACCCACATATAACAAACAGTTTTCCTCATGGTGTTACCCCACCCCAGCATAAGAGAACGTAGACAAATTAAACCCACATATAACAAACAGTTTTCCTCATGGTGTTACCCCACCCCAGCATAAGAGAACGTAGACAAATTAAACCCACATATAACAAACAGTTTTCCTCATGGTGTTACCCCACCCCAGCATAAGAGAACGTAGACAAATTAAACCCACATATAACAAACAGTTTTCCTCATGGTGTTACCCCACCCCAGCATAAGAGAACGTAGACAAATTAAACCCACATATAACAAACAGTTTTCCTCATGGTGTTACCCCACCCCAGCATAAGAGAACGTAGACAAATTAAACCCACATATAACAAACAGTTTTCCTCATGGTGTTACCCCACCCCAGCATAAGAGAACGTAGACAAATTAAACCCACATATAACAAACAGTTTTCCTCATGGTGTTACCCCACCCCAGCATAAGAGAACGTAGACAAATTAAACCCACATATAACAAACAGTTTTCCTCATGGTGTTACCCCACCCCAGCATAAGAGAACGTAGACAAATTAAACCCACATATAACAAACAGTTTTCCTCATGGTGTTACCCCACCCCAGCATAAGAGAACGTAGACAAATTAAACCCACATATAACAAACAGTTTTCCTCATGGTGTTACCCCACCCCAGCATAAGAGAACGTAGACAAATTAAACCCACATATAACAAACAGTTTTCCTCATGGTGTTACCCCACCCCAGCATAAGAGAACGTAGACAAATTAAACCCACATATAACAAACAGTTTTCCTCATGGTGTTACCCCACCCCAGCATAAGAGAACGTAGACAAATTAAACCCACATATAACAAACAGTTTTCCTCATGGTGTTACCCCACCCCAGCATAAGAGAACGTAGACAAATTAAACCCACATATAACAAACAGTTTTCCTCATGGTGTTACCCCACCCCAGCATAAGAGAACGTAGACAAATTAAACCCACATATAACAAACAGTTTTCCTCATGGTGTTACCCCACCCCAGCATAAGAGAACGTAGACAAATTAAACCCACATATAACAAACAGTTTTCCTCATGGTGTTACCCCACCCCAGCATTAGAGAACGAAGACGAATTAAACCCACATATAACAAACAGTTTTCCTCATGGTGTTACCCCACCCCAGCATTAGAGAACGAAGACGAATTAAACCCACATATAACAAACAGTTTTCCTCATGGTGTTACCCCACCCCAGCATTAGAGAACGAAGAGAAATTAAACCCACATATAACTAACAGTTTTCCTCTGGTGTTAAATCAGAAGTGGTCTTCCTTGCAGAAGGATTTTCAGGTTTAAGTTCAAGTTTCACTCTGGTATTATGATAGAGGTGGTCTCTGCTACAGTAATAATCACAGGACAAGTTTTTCTGTACATGATATTGAAGACTTATCTGAAATGGTTACAATGGTATGTGTTTGTGTAGTGTGAGAGAATGTAGGTCGATATATAGCAGTTAAGTACCGTTTCCTGGTGTGTGGGGACATGTCAAGTGTACGAATCATGTTCATCACTACACACCTACCATACATTACTACAGACACACACAATCATTACCCTGGACTTCAACTCCTCTCTGGTGACATGACCCCACTTGCATCAAAAAGCAAAACCCTTTAAAATTTCTTCTAAAAAGAGATTGGTCTTGCGATTGACTCTAATTTAAGATCCATTAGTGCTCAGTGACGTATTGTTTGCCACGTTGGACCCAAGATTTATAATTAACAAAGCAAGTCTGGTTACCAGAGGTGTAAATAGAAATATGTGCAAACAGACTTTTACAGTTAAGTTTTGTAATTGATGAACATTTTAATCTACAAATGATTGGTACTATCAACAAAATAGAACACATACGGTACAATTTTTCAGAAAAATACAAATAGGAAATATATATATATCAGTCAGTTTTACATTCAGTTTTATAAAATTTGTGTAATATCTTAAACTTTAGTTTGTATCTTATTAATTTCATTAGTTTTCTGTTTGCTAAAATAAAACTAGAATTATGTCAGTGTGACATTAAAGCCGCTCACCACTTTAAATTTAATTGCTTCAGTAACAAGTTGAGCATCAATATCTACTATAATACCTCAGATATGTGTTCTGTATTCTGCTAATTGAAAATCAGGTCATGTGATGATGCTGCCTTCGGAATTTCCAAATCAATCACCTCTTAAATGATGCCTTAAAAAACATTTCTCCCTCTTCTCTTTTTTCACCCTCTTTTGTGACGTATTGTTGTAATTTTCATTAATTAGCATCTTCCAATGATGTGACATGAGCATTAACGTGCAGAATGGCAATCAGTGAATGGATAATAAAGAATAGGTGCATTTTGTGCTTGTGAAATGAAGGATAATTAACAGTAGTGGGAAAACATGAATATAGAAAAGAGACATTGTACTCTTATTATTCTTATTTATTTTTTATTCATATTAATAATAATTGTTAATATATGTAGTGACTTTATTTACTGTCATTGAATATACAATTCATCACAAAATCTTACAAATGTTCTTGGAATATATTTGAATTATATTTCTCAATGCGACTTTACCAACGTAAAGTTATTTCACTTACACCGGATTGGATAATATTTTGTCACAGCGCCAATTCTTGTCAAACAGCAGCGGCAATTATGTCTTGTTCTTAAATTGTTACATTTTCATAAATAAATACACCAGAAATGGCATGCTGTGTTACAGAAATGTTTGATAAGCATACACAGTTCACATATCGTCTCGTCTCAGAGCCACGTCCGTGGTAGCAACGATGGTTTAATGTATTACCGTTATCAACCTAAGCACGATACGTCATATTACGTTCCCGTTTGAAACATCAAAATAGAAGTTATACTTCATCACTCATGCGGTTTATAAGTATATATATTTACTTCTTCCTTGTACGTACAGACAGCGTCAACTCGAATCACGAAAACAAACACTCCTCAGAACTCAATCCGAGTTGCTAAAACGCTCAAACCAAGTGCACAAATTTCACCACCACAACACTCGTAGAATGCACCGGAGATAAACATTTTGTTTTCAGCAATTATTTAAAGTATGGATTATTATTTGGAAAAGAGTATGAGAAGGCTTTATGTAACCCACAGAGGAGTGTCAGAGATTCTACTTTCTATTTACGATAAAGAAACTATATAGTGGAAGCATGCAAGAGTGAATTATGCGCACGACCCCGAACAGAAGTGGGTCCGTCATTTCGTTCTCTGGACAGAATCAATAAGCCGCTCGGCTCTCGCCAAGAGCGGCTTAAAAACATTCCATCGTACCTGCCAAGTGACCCGATTTCTAGTCATTCACCCTCTTTGATAACCTCACGTCGGGTTACAATTTTGACCCGGATTTCGTCAATTTCACCCGTTTTCGCCCGGAACTTTTCGCATATTAGAAGTTACCAAAGTCACTCGAAATTTGTCATAAGGATACAATCTATTTTCTGTTTCCGTTTCTTACCGACAGGTAAGTTGTGAGTTGTTTATATACGTACTAGAACTGTTTTTACAAAATTTGGTGTTTATATAAAGACCATTGTTAATAACCTATCGAGTAATTAGAGAATAATTGAGTTGTTTGTACGATTGTTTCTACGTGGTAAAGATCACATTTTGAAGGTACAGTAACGTTATGTCTTCTTGCAGGTTCTACAACACGAAATACTAAAATATTTTTTTTAATGTGCACATATCAAATGTTGTAGAAATATGAGTTATAGTGGATAAAGACCATATGCTGCATTCTGCATTCTTTGTAAATTGCCTATTTCAGTTGGATCTGGTGCTAAAAACGATGTTACTAAGACATTTAAAAACAGGCAAGGGCATTTGTTTCTGTCAATAAAAATGGTCCTGACAATTAGAATTCAAACCCTAATTGATATTTTATATGAGTAGGGTGCGACTTCTTATTGTCAGAACCATTTTTATTTGGACAGAAACAAATGCTTTTCAGCTTTTGGTATTGTGGATGAGGATCAGCTAGATCAACTGGAAGAACATTTCAATGAATATGGAATGTACCTTTTACATCATTAAAATATAATAGTTCCAATTTAATATCTACCGCACTTTTCTTATATTGGTTGCAAAAAAGACGTCTCGCGCTATGACCGTCTTTTTTATTTTCAAAAGAGGGTCATCACCCTCTTTCAGTATATACGGGTTGGAAGGTATGTTCCATACAATAACATTTTGAATTAGAAATAAATAATTTATTAACTCAAACCTGGCTATAAACAAGGCAGAATCTATAGAATTCATTTTAGATATGAGAGATATAATGACTCATAATTTCTCACCTGCCACTGAGTGAGACAAGGTGTACATAAAAGATGGCCGCATGGCTCAATCTTGATGTCCTTGTCGTTCTCTGCACAGATTTTACACAGCTGAAATGTGGATCCCATCTCACAGTAGAGTTCGTACTGCTCCTCAGTCACCTGTATGTGGTCCTCCTGGCTGTCCTGTACCAAGTAACTTAGGTCCGGGTTTAAACTCCGGCCGTCCGGATTCTTAAAGCTACAAACATACATTGTACATTGTTTACAGTCAGATCTGAAACCATTCTGTCTAGTGATAACATCCTTACATCATCAAATCTAGCAGCCTTACATCATCAAGTCTAGCAGTCTTACATCATCAAATCTAGCAGCCTTACATCATCAAGTCTATCAGCCTTACATCATCAAATCTAGCAGTCTTACATCATCAAATCTAGCAGTCTTACATCATCAAGTCTATCAGCCTTAAACATCAAATCTAGCAGCCTTACATCATCAAGTCTAGCAGTCTTACATCATCAAGTCTAGCAGTCTTACATGATCAAGTCTAGCAGCCTTACATCATCAAATCTAGCAGTCTTACATCATCAAATCTAGCAGCCTTACATCATCAAGTCTAGCAGTCTTACATTCAACAGAACTATCATATTAATCCAAACTTAAATACTGGGGCTATGGGTAATGTATGACCATCCCTGGGACTATGGGTAATGTATGACCATCCCTGGAACTATTAGAAATGTAAGACCATCCCTGGGGCTATGGGTAATGTAAGACCATTCCTGGGGCTATGGGTAATGTAAGGCCACCCCTGGGGCTATGGGTAATATATGGCCACCCCGTGGGCTATGGGTAATGTAAGACCATCCCTGGGGCTATGGGTAATGTAAGACCATCCCTGGGGCTATACGTAATGTAAGACCATCCCTAGGACTACAATTAATGTAAGACCATCCCTGGGGCTATGGGTAATGTAAGACCATTCCTGGGGCTACAAGCAATGTAAGGCCACCCCTGGGACTACTAGTAATGTAAGGCAGCCCCTGGGACTATGAGTAATGTAAGGCAGCCCCTGGAACTACTAGTAATGTAAGGCCACCCCTGGGACTACTAGTAATGTAAGGCCACCTGGGGTTATGAGTAATGTAAGGCAGACCCTGGAACTACTAGTAATGTAAGGCCACCCCTAGGACTACTAGTAATGTAAGGCCACCCCTAGGACTACTAGTAATGTAAGGCAGCCCCTGGGACTATGAGTAATGTAAGGCAGCCCCTGGGACTATGAGTAATGTAAGGCAGCCCCTGGGACTATGAGTAATGTAAGACAGCCCCTGGGACTACTAGTAATGTAAGGCAGCCCCTGGGACTACTAGTAATGTAAGGCAGCCCCTAGGACTACTAGTAATGTAAGGCAGCCCCTGGGACTACTAGTAATATAAGGCAGCCCCTGGGACTACTAGTAATGTAAGGCAGCCCCTAGGACTATGAGTTATGTAAGGCAGCCCCTGGGACTACTAGTAATGCAAGGCAGCCCCTGGGACTACTAGTAATGTAAGGCAGCCCCTGGGACTATGAGTAATGTAAGGCAGACCCTGGAACTACTAGTAATGTAAGGCAGCCCCTGGGAATACTAGTAATGTAAGGTACCCCCTGGGACTACTAGTAATGTAAGGCAACCCATGGGACTACTAGTAATGTCAGGCAGCCCCTGGGACTATGAGTAATGTAAGGCAGACCCTGGAACTACTAGTAATGTAAGGCAGCCCCTAGGACTATGAGTAATGTAAGGCAGCCCCTGGGGCTACTAGTAATGTAAGGCAGCCCCTGGGACTATGAGTAATGTAAGGCAGCCCCTGGAACTACTAGTAATGTAAGGCAGTCCCTTGGACTACTAGTAATGTAAGGCAGCCCCTAGGACTATGAGTAATGTAAGGCAGCCCCTGGGACTACTAGTAATGTAAGGCAGCCCCTGGGAATACTAGTAATGTAAGGTACCCCCTGGGACTACTAGTAATGTAAGGCAGCCCCTAGGACTATTAGTAATGTAAGGCAGCCCCTGGGGCTACTAGTAATGGAAGGCAGCCCCTGGGACTATGAGTAATGTTAGGCAGCCCCTGGAACTACTAGTAATGTAAGGCCCCCCCTGGGACTACTAGTAATGTAAGGCCACCCCTGGGACTACTAGTAATGTAAGGCAGCCCCTGGGACTACTAGTAATTAAAAGAACAAAAATTTGGTATTAGTCCATTTGTCATGAAAGTTACAGTCAATATTTATCAGCAACATGAAGAGTGGGTCTGGAACTCCGTTTGGTACAGTTTTTGGATTAATGTTTTTTACATTAAGGGTGTTTCTAATGTTATATAATTATGGACAGTAAAGAAAGAAATATTGACCATCTTTAATCAAATAAACCATTGTCACAATATCTATTGGGTGCTAGTTTATTTCATGGTTGTTGTGGACTAGGGAATTTAGCTAAGTATTAAAAGGGCATTTTTATACAAATTAAACGTAACTGGAACTTCTGGGAGGTTTAAGTACTGTACAGCGCTTTAAATTCACAGAGTCAATATTTCCAGGTTTCGTATTCAGTTCATATTCACGTGGGTTAAATTTCGCTGTGCACCTGATCTCATGCATCGAGCGAAGTACTTTGAGTGGCTTCATTTAAGGGTTAAACCTCGAAATACAGGTAAACCGTTTGAAAACACTGATACCAAGCGTCGTCATCCTCCAGTGACTCCTTTCGAAAGAATATCAAATGTGTATGTACATGTACACATAGGAGTAAACTGTTATAAATTAATTACCTACTGATGTGTACACATGAACATGTTGTGGCCAACTAAATGTAAGTGTTGGTTTTACACGGACTGCCCAGTCGTCCAGTGATAATCTGATTTGAGTTCATTTAAGTTTGCATAACAGCGTTGGCTTTTACGAAATTAAAACCCCCGCGAAATATAACTGCTATACAGTAAACTGATTGGTTGTTTTCTGATTGTTTTATATAATTAGGAAGAAGGTAAAAGACTGATGACTGGTAGTACTGTCAGCAGTATAACTTACAAGCCTTCCCTCTGGCCGTCCAGCAGAGCTTGGCACAAGGATTTGTTCTGTGGAATCGTTTGCAGTATCTGTCCCTCGGCAGTAACATAGCCGATGGCCCACTGGCCTAACTTAGTACAACTGGAACGGAACACGTAACTGAAAATAGAAAATGGGTTTTTTATTCCTGTACCTGTAACTTCAAATACACACAGAGGATGTATAAACTAGAATACTGACAGGTCATCAGCAAGGGCCCTGCCATGCACCCTATTGTTGAAGGCAAGATGGCTGTCGATGTGAGCAGTCGAAAGCACCTCAATTGAATAAAACGATGTAGCGTCCATATCGTATCGAGTACGGACATGACATCTAGTCAAGTGAGTTAGAAATGAATCAACTGAAATAACGGTATGATTATTTTCTCTGACAAACATGTATAACTCTCACAATCGCTGTCGCCAGATTTCGACGACAATCCGCGCCATTTAAAAAGCAGTCGATAGCTGACCATAAACAGGCGACCGATCAGATTTGTTTAGCCTGCAATTATGGTCAGTTTTAGCGGACTAGCTATAAGCCTCCTTGTCACAGACAATAAACGACTAGCTATAAGCCTCCCTGTCACTGACAATAAACAGCTAGCTATAGCCTCCCTGTCACAGACAATAAACAGCTAGCTATAAGCCTCCCAGTCACAGACAATAAACAGCTAGCTATAAGCCTCTCTGTCACAGACAATAAACAGCTAGCTATAGCCTCCCAGTCACAGACAATAAACAGCTAGCTATAAGCCTCCCTGTCACAGACAATAAACAGCTAGCTATAAGCCTCTCTGCCACAGACAATAAACAGCTAGCTATAATCCTCCATGTCACAGACAATAAACAGCTAGCTATAACCCTCCCTGTCACAGACAATAAACAACTAGCTATAAGCCTCCCTGTCACAGTCAATAAACAGCTAGCTATAAGCCTCTCTGCCACAGACAATAAACAGCTAGCTATAATCCTCCCTGTCGCAGACAATAAACAGCTAGCTATAAGCCTCTCTGTCACAGACAATAATCAGCTACTTCCTTATGTATGACGTATTTCTTATCAAGGTCTTATGTGACTGTATCCTATTGTCAAAACAATGGAAATATTTCCTTCTCAAATTGTTTGAATAATGTATACTTCCTTTTAAATTTGAGCCACAGGAAAATGATAACATTTCCCCTATACCTCTCAGTGATCCTCCCTGTCGCCCTACTGAACACTCATGTTAACATTTCCCCCATACCTCTCAGTAAGATACTTAAGTCCCCTACTGAACACTCATGCTAACATTTCCCCCATACCTCTCAGTGAGATACTTAAGTCCCCTACTGAACACTCATGCTAACATTTCCCCCATACCTCTCAGTGAGATGATACTAAAGTCCCCTACTGAACACTCATGTTAACATTTCCCCCATACCTCTCAGGGATACTCAAGTCCCCTACTGAACACTAATGTTAACATTTCCCCCATACCTCTCAGTGAGATAATACTAAAGTCCCCTACTGAACCCTCATGTTAACATTTCCCCTATACGTCTCAGTAAGATACTTAAATCCCCTAGTGAACACTCATGTTAACAATTCCCCCAAACCTGTCAGTAAGATACTTAAGTCTCCTACTGAACACTCATGCTAACATTTCCCCCATACCTCCCCGTGAGATACTCAAGTCCCCTACTGAACACTCATATTAACATTTCCCCCATACCTCTCAGTGAGATAATACTAAAGTCCCCTACTGAACACCCATGTTAACATTTCCCCCATAACTCTCAGTGAGATACTTAAGTACCCTACTGAACATTCATGTTAACGTTTCCCCCATACCTCTCAGTAAGATATATACTTAAGGCCCCTACTGAACACTCATGCTAACATTTCCCCCATACCTCTCAGTGAGATGATAATAAAGTCCCCTACTGAACACTAATGTTAACATTTCCCCCATACATCTCAGTAAGATACTTAAGTACCCTACTGAACATTCATGTTAACGTTTCCCCCATACCTCTCAGTGAGATGATAATAAAGTCCCCTACTGAACACCCATGTTAACATTTCCCCCAAACCTCTCAGTAAGATATATACTTAAGGCCCCTACTGAACACTCATGCTAACATTTCCCCCATACCTCTCAGTGAGATGATAATAAAGTCCCCTACTGAACACCCATGTTAACATTTCCCCCATTCCTCTCCGTGAGATACTCAAGTCCCCTACGGAACACTCATGTTAACATTTCCCCCATACCTCTCAGTAAGATATATACTTAAGTCCCCTACTGAACATTCATGTTAACATTTCCCCCATACCTCTCAGTAAGATACTCAAGTCCCCTACTGAACACTCATGTTAACTTTTCTCCATACCACTCAGAAAGATACTTAAGTCTACTACTGAACACTCATGTTAACATCTCCCCATACCTCTCAGTAAGATACTTAAGTCCCCTACTGAACACTCCTGTTAACTTTCCCCCATACCTCTCAGTGATACTCAAGTCCCCTACTGAACACTCATGTTAACATTTCCCCATACCTCTCAGTAAGATACTTAAGTCCCCTACTGAACACTCCTGTTAACTTTCCCCCATACCTCTCAGTGAGATACTAAAGTCCCCTACTGAACACTCATGTAACATTTCCCCCATACCTCTCCGTGAGATACTCAAGTCCCCTACTGAACACTCATGTTAACATTTTCCCCATACCTCTCAGTAAGATACTTAAGTCCCCTACTGAACACTCATGTTAACATTTCCCCCATACCTCTCAGTGAGATACGTAAGTCTACTACTGAACACTCATGTTAACATTTTCCCCATACCTCTCAGTGAGATACAAAAGTCCCTTACTGAACACTCATGTTAACATTTCCCCCATACCTCTCAGTAAGACACTTTAGTCCCCTACTGAACACTCATGTTAACATTTCCCCCATACCTCTCAGTGAGATACTAAAGTCCCCTACTGAACACTCATGTGAACATTTCCCCATACCTCTCAGTAAGATACTTTAGTCTACTACTGAACACTCATGTTAACATTTTCCCCATACCTCTCAGTGAGATACAAAAGTCCCTTACTGAACAATCATGTTAACATTTCCCCCATACCTCTCAGTGAGATACTAAAGTCCCCTACTGAACCCTCATGTGAACATTTCCCCATACCTCTCTGTAAGATACTTGAGTCTACTACTGAACACTCATGTTAACATTTTCGCCATACCTCTCAGTGAGATACAAAAGTCCCTTTCTGAACACTCATGTTAACATTTCCCCCATACCTCTCAGTAAGATATTTAATTCTACTACTGAACACTCATGTTAACATTTCCCCCATACCTCTCAGTAAGATATTTAAGTCTACTACTGAACACTCATGTTAACATTTTCCCCAAACCTCTCAGTGAGATACAAAAGTCCCTTACTGAACACTCATGTTAACATTTCCCCCATACCTCTCAGTAAGATACTTAAGTCTACTACTGAATACTCATATTAACATCTTCCATTTATAAATATTCAATTCCCTTTGCCCAAAGATTCTCTAGAACAAGTTTAGTTAAAAGCCCTTCAATGGTACAGAAGGAGAAGGATCTTTGATGTTTTCCTCTATTTCCCCTAATGGGCCCCACTCATCTGCCCCAAATACAAAATTGATTCTTTTGTCCCTAATCATGCTTCAGACTGCATTTGGTTTAAATCCCTTCACTTGTATAGTAAGAGAAAAAAAATCCTCTTTTTCCCCTATTTGGCCCCACCCCTCCGCTCCCAGAGGGGCCACACCCTCCATTTAAACAAACTTGAGTCTCCTTTGTCCAAAGATGCTCTAGGACAAATTTGGTCAAAATCCTTCTATTGGTTGAGAAGAAGCAGATTTTTAAAGATTTACCTATTTTCCCCCTATTTGGCCCTGCCCCTCTGCCCCCAGGGGGACCATACCCTCCGTTTATACAAAACTGAGAACCCTTTGGCCAATGATGCTCCAGACCAAATTTGGTCAAAATCCCTTCATCAGTAAAAAAGGAGAAGGATCTTTGATGTTTTCCTCTATTTCCCCTAATGGGCCCCACCCATCTGCCCTAAAGAAGGGGGCCACACCCTCTGTTTATACAAACTTGAGTGTCCTTTGTCCAAAGATGCTCTAGGACAAATTTGGTCAAAATCCTTCTATTGGTTGAGAAGAAGAAGATTATTAAAGATTTACCTATTTTCCCCCTATTTGGCCCCGCCCCTCTGCCCCCAGATCTAGAGGGACCATACCCTCCGTTTATACAAAACTGAGAACCCTTTGGCCAATGATGCTCCAGACCAAATTTGGTCAAAATCCTCTGAGCTGTTCAGGACCAGTAGCGTTTTAAAAGAAAAAGTTGACGGAAGCCGGACGCTGCCCATGCATATGGGATAAAAAGAAAAAGTCTATTTTGAGAAATGAACGTAGGATCTGAAATATGAAGTTTTTAACATAAATGTGAAAGAAAGGGTAAAATCAGCGGCAGGTATGCATGTTATACATAAAACTTGACTAGAAGTGTTGATTTCAACATATTTCAATATCAGCCAGAATTACTTTAATGGAATATTATTGATCTTGAGTTCCCCTTCCACTAAACTTTTACCTTAAATATCTTTCCTGACTATGAATTACCCTGGCCTAGAGACCTTTACCAACCTGCCAGGCTTCGTGACATATTTCTGTAGTCTGGCCTTGACCTCGTCGTAGGTGAGAAAGGCAACATATCCAGGATGAGTCACTGCCAGTACATTCCAGTTCCGCAGTAAATTTATCCACGGCTGGAATAACCTAAACAAACACATTTTTTAATGCATAGGCCACTAAACTTATGAAATTTTTTGACCTAACATAAGTGAGTTGGGGGAAGTTGATAATATTTAACCCAGGATATAGTATTAAATAGAACAAGAGGCCCAGAGGGCCTGTATCGCTCACCTGTTTCTTTTGTTACATGCAACTGACATATAGGTAACTTCGGGCCAGGTGAGCTAACAAACAAAATTATTATTTTGGTGATAACTTCAAAGTAAAAAGGAGCAAATCAAGGGGAGGCAACTTCAGACATAGTAGTCTAATTCAGGGGAAATCATTTTGACTGAAAGAAAGCAATTCTGAGGAGACACTTTATAAATGACATGAGATGATTAGGAGGAAATTATCTCTTAATTAAGGGAAATTATTTAGGGGAGACAACATGTAAGAGAAGGGAGATAACTACCTTGTGAATACATCAAAGTCAAAGACTGATATGTAGTCATTACAGGTAAGATCTATGGTCGACTTGAGAGCCATAGCCTCCAGGGCCGAGCTGATAGGGTGCTCCTCATTTAGTGTCTGTCGAAAAATCTTCCAAGGTACAATCGTTCTGAAAATACAAACAATGACAAATAAATCCTCATATTTCATAATGCTGATCAAGACCAGTATACATCATGATCGTTATTACCAAAATATATTTTGGCAAATTTTCTGATTTTACAAATCAATATTCATGGATGACGAATGCAAGTGAGCAGCTTTATTTCTGTGACTACCTTACAGGTATAGGGGAATATCTAGTGGTAGATTGTTCTTTTACATCCTCTGCTATTAAATACACCTCTACTGAAACAGATAATGTAGGTGATAATGTGTGGACAAAAATTATAATCGAACATTTAAGTAGAGCTTGCCATCAAAATTTTGAACATTTCAATTTACAACAGTCTATCTAATATGGAATGTTTATAATGTGTCATTTATAATGTGTCATTGTTGGTGATCATGACGTAACAGACACGGTAGGTTACACTTGTACCTGTAACAGATACTGTAGGTTATACTTGTACCTGTAACAGATACTGTAGGTTACACTTGTACCTGTAACAGATACTTTAGGTTACACCTGTACCTGTAACAGATACTGTAGGGTACACTTGCACATGAGTGTAACAGATATTGTAGGTTGTTACACTTGTACCTGAGTGTAACAGATACACACTTGTACCTGAGTGTAACAGATACTGTAGGTTACACTAGTACCTGCAACAGATACTGTAGGTTACACTTGTACATGAGTGTAACAGATATTGTAGGTAACACTTGTACCTGTAACTAATGTGTCATTGTTGGTGATCATGACGTAACAGCCCCCGTAGGTTACACTTGTACCTGTAACAAATACTGTAGGTTACACTAGTACCTGCAACAGATACTGTAGGTTACACTTGTACATGAGTGTAACAGATATTGTAGGTAACACTTGTACCTGTAAAAGATACTGTAGGTTACACCTGTACCTGTGACAGATACTGTAGGTTACACTTGCACGTGAGTGTAACAGATACTGTAGGTTGTTACACTTGTCCCTGAGTGTAACAGATACTGTAGGTTACACTGGTACCTGTAACAGATACTGTAGGTTACGCTTGTACCTGTAACAGATACTGTAGATTACACTCGTACCTGTAACAGATACCTGAGTGTAACAGATACTGTAGGTTACACTGGTACCTGTAACAGATACTGTAGGTTATCCTTGTACCTGTAACAGATACTGTAGATTACACTCGTACCTGTAACAGATACTGTAGGTTTCACTCGTACCTGTAACAGATACTGTAGGTTTCACTCGTACCTGTAACAGATACTGTAGGTTACGCTTGTACCTGTAACAGATACTGTAGGCTACACCTGTACCTGTAACAGATACTGTAGGGTACACTTGCACATGAGTGTAACAGATATTGTAGGTAACACTTGTACCTGTAACAGACACTGTGGGTTACACTTGTACCTTTAACAGATATTGTAGGTTACACTTGTACCTGTAACAGATACCGTAGGTTATACTTGTACCTGTAACAGATTCTGTAGGTTACACTTGTACCTGAGTGTAACAGATACACACTTGTACCTGAGTGTAACAGATCCTGTAGGTAACACTTGTACCTGTAACTAATGTGTCATTGTTGGTGATCATGACGTAACAGACACGGTAGGTTACACTTGTACCTGTAACAGATATTGTAGGTTACACTTGTACCTGTAACAGATAGTGTAGGTTACACTCGTACCTGTAACAGATACTGTAGGGTACACTTGCACATGAGTGTAACAGATACTGTAGGTTGTTACACTTGTACCTGAGTGTAACAGATCCTGTAGGTAACACTTGTACCTGTAACAGACACTGTGGGTTACACTTGTACCTGTAACAGATACTTTAGGTTATACTTGTTCCTGTAACAGATACTGTAGGTTACACTAGTACCTGCAACAGATACTGTAGGTTACACTTGCACATGAGTGTAACAGATATTGTAGGTAACACTTGTACCTGTAAAAGATACTGTAGGTTACACCTGTACCTGTGACAGATACTGTAGGTTACACTTGCACATGAGTGTAACAGATACTGTAGGTTGTTACACTTGTACCTGAGTGTAACAGATACTGTAGGTAACACTTGTACCTGTAACAGATACTG
>NW_018404362.1:31355-33377 GCF_002113885.1 Mizuhopecten yessoensis
TCACTGTAGGTTACACTCGTACCTGTAACAGATACTGTAGATTACAAATCATTGCTGTTACATGGAATCTATAACAACACCAACACAAAACTGTATAATCACTGTTTCCTAGTGAAAACAATTTTCTTCGTGTTAAATATAGCTATGATTCATAACAATATCAGAAATAAATCCTCCACATACACACTTTCTCAATGTCAAGCCAATGTTGCATGTCACCACAGTGACTAGCTATAGTTATAGGCTGTGAGCTAGAGCCTCGGGTTCATGTACCTGTATACGTACCACAGTGACTAGCTATAGTTATAGGCTGTGAGCCTCAGGTACCGGTATACGTACCACAGTGACTAGCTATAGTAAGCCGTGTCTATCAATGTAGCATTACCACTATCAACAACATGAGTTCAGTAAGCCATGTCTATCAATGTACCGTTACCACTATCAACAACATGTGTATACGTACCACAGTGACTAGCTGTAGTAAGCCGTGTCTATCAATGTACCATTACCACTATCAACAACATGAGTTCAGTAAGCCATGTCTATCAATCTACCGTTACCACTATCAACAACCAATGAGTTCAGTAAGCCATGTCTATCAATCTACCGTTACCACTATCAACAACCAATGAGTTCAGTAAGCCATGTCTATCAATCTACCGTTACCACTATCAACAACCAATGAGTTCAGTAAGCCATGTCTATCAATCTACCGATGACTAGCTATAGTTATAGGCTGTGAGTCTCGGGTTCCTGTATACGTACCACGGTGACTAGCTATAGTTATAGGCTGTGAGCCTCGGGTTCATATACCTGTATACGTACCACACTGACTAGCTATAGTTATAGGCTGTGAGCCTAGGGTTCATATACCTGTATACGTACCACACTGACTAGCTATAGTTATAGGCTGTGAGCCTAGGGTTCATATACCTGTATACGTACCACACTGACTAGCTATAGTTATAGGCTGTGAGCCTCGGGTTCATATACCTGTATACGTACCACACTGACTAGCTATAGTTATAGGCTGTGAGTCTCGGGTTCCTGTATACGTACCACGGTGACTAGCTATAGTTATAGGCTGTGAGTCTCGGGTTCCTGTATACGTACCACAATGACTAGCTATAGTTATAGGCTGTGAGCCTAGGGTTCATATACCTGTATACGGACCACAGTGACTAGCTATAGTTATAGGATGTGAGCCTCAGCTGGTTCCTGTATGCGTACCACAGTGACTATCTCTAGTTATAGGCTGTGAGCCTCAGGTTCCTGTATACGTACCACAGTGACTATCTATAGTTATAGACTGTGAGCCTCAGGTTCATGTATACGTACCACAATGACTAGCTATAGTTATAGGCTGTGAGCTAGAGCCTCGGGTTCATGTCCCTGTATACGTCCCACAGTGACTAGCTATAGTTATAGGATGTGAGCCTCAGGTTCATGTTCCTGTATACGTACCATAGTGACTAGCTATAGTTATAGGCTGTGAGTCTCGGGTTCCTGTATACGTACCACGGTGACTAGCTATAGTTATAGGCTGTGAGCCTAGGGTTCATATACCTGTATACGTACCACACTGACTAGCTATAGTTATAGGCTGTGAGCCTCAGGTTCCTGTATACGTACCACAATGACTAGCTATAGTTATAGGCTGTGAGCTAGAGCCTCGGATTCATGTACCTGTATACGTACCACAGTGACTATCTATAGTTATAGACTGTGAGCCTCAGGTTCATGTATACGTACCACAATGACTAGCTATAGTTATAGGCTGTGAGCCTCGGGTTCATGTACCTGTATACGTACCACAGTGACTAGCTATAGTAAGCCGTGTCTATCAATGTACCATTACCACTATCAACAACATGAGTTCAGTAAGCCATGTCTATCAATCTACCGTTACCACTATCAACAACCAATGAGTTCAGTAAGCCATGTCTATCAATCTACCGTTACCACTATCAACAACCAATGAGTTCAGTAAGCCATGTCTATCAATCTACCTTTACCACTATC
>NW_018404363.1:0-123 GCF_002113885.1 Mizuhopecten yessoensis
TGGATACTTTATGCATAGTTAGTTCACTAGAACATGGATACTTTACACATAGTTAGTTCACTAGAACATGGATACTGTAGCGTAGCCGAAATCGACATCGATTTTATGGACAACTCATACACA
>NW_018404363.1:1493-3931 GCF_002113885.1 Mizuhopecten yessoensis
GGCTAGTTCACTAGCACATGGATACTGTACACATAGCTAGTTCACTAGAATATGTATACTGTACACATAGCTAGTTCAATAGAACATGGATACTATACACATAGCTAGTTCAATCGAACATGGAGACTTTACACATAGCTAGATCACTAAACATGGATACTGTAAGCATAGTTAGTTCACTAGAACATGGATACTGTACTCATAGTAAGTACACTAAAACAAGGATGCTGTATGTATAGTTAGTTCACTATGACATGGATACTATACACAGAATTAGTTCACTAGAACATGGATACTGTACACATAGCTAGTTCACTAGAACATGGATACTGTACACATAGCTAGTTCACCAGAACATGGATACTATACACATAGCTAGTTAGCTAGAACATGGATACTGTACACATAGCTAGTTCACTAGAACATGGATACTGTACACAAAGCTAGTTCACTAGAATATGTATACTGTACACATAGCTAGTTCAATAGAACGTGGATTCTATACACATAGCTAGTTCACTAGAACATGGATAATGTACACATAGCTAGTTCAATAGAACATAGATACTGTACACATAGCTAGTTCACTAGAACATGGATACTGTACACATATCTAGTTCACTAGAGCATGGATACTGTACACATAGCTAGTTCAATAGAACATGGAGACTTTACACATAGCTAGTTCACTAGAACATGGATACTTTACACATAGTTATTTCACTAGAACAATGATACTGTACTCATAATAAGTTTACTAAAACAAGGATACTGTACACATAGCTAGTTCACTAGAACATATATTCTTTACACATAGTAAGTTCACTAGAACAAGGATACTGTACACATAAATAGTTCACTAGAGCAAGGATACTGTACACATAGTTAGTTCACTAGAGCAAGGATACTGTACACATATCTAGTTCACTATTACATGGATACTGTACACATAGCTAGTTCAATAGAACATGGATACTATACACATAGCTAGTTCAATAGAACATGGAGACTTTACACATAGCTAGTTCACTAAACATGGATACTGTAAGCATAGTTAGTTCACTATAACATGGAAACTGTGCACATAGTAAATTCACTATAACATGGATACTTTAAACTTTATAAGTTCACAATGATAGAATGTAGTATATGCAGTATTAGATATCATGTTTCTGTGGGGGAAAAAAAGACATTTTTTGTGTTGAACTAGAAATATTCTGTGTCACAATGAATTCACAGAAGAATTGTATCACAAAATTTCCAAAGAATATGGTGGTGTAGAAGTTGCCATGTATACATAGCATCAGTTAAGTTAATATGATGTGATGTCGGTTGTTTTGTAGACCTGATGCTGTCACTGCTCCAGCATGGATAGGCTTGAACCAGCTAGGTGACGGAGTAACCTTCCAGTGGCCCAGTGGCCTGGATGTCACCTGGGCTTTGTTAAACGGTGCAAATGTTCCAACCTATTGGCAAGTGAGATCATATTTCAACACTCACTTATCCTTTTATGTGTTTTCCTTGGTACGCCTACCACATTTTATACCTCTTGATGTCCTGGTTGTGTTGATTGGTCATTAACACTTGATAGATATTAATGATAAAACATGTGTGATTGTCACTGTGTTATCTGTCTTCAACTTTTCGTTTTGACCATTAACTGTGTCTGGACCAATCAGAAATATTGGTGTATAAATAAAGGGTAATGCCTCATACCAAGGGGTAGAAGAGGATAACCTATATGAGGATGTGGGTAAATCTTCATAGCTGCTCCCAATGTTTAGGTGGCAAGATTTTATATTTAAATAATTAGATTGAAGAATCCCTGGGCTAGTAAGGTGGTTCAGTGTTGTAATTGGCAATTTAAAGCAGTCAACCATAAGAAAAAGGGATAATATAGAACCTTATGAACAAGTGAAGTCATTCTATCCTTATTTGGCATTGAGCATGCCTAAATTTAAATAATATGCTGTTGTATAAATAAAGTCTGTAGCTATCCAGAGGGATAGAACCTAATCTGTACTGTATCAGTGACACCTGTACTGTATATTTAATGTCCTAGTTTGGTGTCATCAGTGACACCTGTACTGTATATTTAATGTCCTAGTTTGGTGTCATCATTGACATCTATACTGTATATTTAATGTCCTAGTTTGATGTCATCAGTGACACCTGTACTGTATATTTTATGTCCTAGTTGCTTACAAGTCATCAGTGACATCTGTACTGTATATTTAATGTCCTAGTTTGGTGTCATCAGTGACACCTGTACTGTATATTTTATGTCCTAGTTGCTTACAAGTCATCAGTGACATCTGTACTGTATATTTAATGTCCTAGTTTGGTGTCATCAGTGACACCTGTACTGTATATTTTATGTCCTAGTTGGTTATAAGTCATCAGTGACATCTATACTGTATATTTAATGTCCTAGTTTG